>NW_022605626.1:470040-479964 GCF_008692095.1 Etheostoma spectabile | reverse complement strand
GTGTGTGTGTGTGTGTGTGTGTGTGTGTGTGTCAGTGGGAGGAGGAAGGGTAAATACAGGAAATGATCAGTACTCATCTAAATTGTGTGTGTGTGTGTGTGTGTGTGTGTGTTCATAACTTACCTCCTGGGACACATTTCAGACTAAAGACCAGTTAATTGGGAACAGAAGGCGTGTCCCCAATAGGGTAAAGTCTGATTTTTGGCTGGGTGGTTAGGGTTAGGGTATGTCTCCAGGAAATGATTGTAATTCAATATAAAGGCCCTAAACCTGGTACGTAAACATACGTGCGTGCATGAGATCATCCCCATCTTTAATATATTGTTCCTGCTTTAGAAAAAGAAAAAGGATAACAGCTAGACTCCACTTTAGACAACAATATGCAGACAATATTTGGATGGCAAATGCAGCCTAAGTTTTAAGTCTCAAATAATCTTGAGACTTAAAACTTACCTGAACATACCAATGTGCTGGATGAGGGACAACCAAACAAACCAGAGACAAATCAAGACATAGTGTACTAAATAATCTCAGTGTATTACATTAAAGGTCCCATGGCATGAAAATTTCATAATTTTGTGTTCCCCAGCCTGCCTATGCTATGGCCCCCCCCAGTGGCTAGAAATGGTGATAAATATAAAGGGGACCACTAAGGTTTATATAAAAGAGACTTCAGATCAGTATTAGGGACCACTAAGGTCTATATAAAAGAGACTTCAGATCCAGTATTAGGGACCACTAAGTCATATAAAAGAGACTTCAGACCAGTATTAGGGGACCACTAAGGTCTATATAAAGAGACTTCAGATCCGTATTAGGGGACCATAAGGTCTATATAAAGAGACTTCAGTACAGTATTAGGGACCACTAAGGTATATAAAGAGACTTCATACAGTATAGGCCACTAAGGTTTATATAAAAGAGACTTCAGATACAGTATTAGGGACCACTAAGGTCTATATAAAGAGACTTCAGATACAGTATTAGGGGACCACTAAGGTCTATATAAAGAGACTTCAGTACAGTATTAGGGACCACTAGGTCTATATAAAGAGACTTCAGATACAGTATTAGGGACCACTAAGGTCTATAAAAAGAGATTCAGATACAGTATTAGGGGACCACTAGGTCTTATAAAGAGACTTCAGATACAGTATTAGGGGACCACTAAGGTCTATATAAAGAGACTTCAGATACAGTATTAGGGGACCACTGAGGTCATATAAAGAGACTTCAGAACAGTTTAGGGGACCACTAAGGCTCTATATAAAGAGACTTCAGATACAGTATTAGGGGACAATGACAGGTTCTATTAAAGGAGACTTCAGATACAGTATTAGGGACCACTAAGGTCTATATAAAAGAGACTCAGATACAGTATTGAGGGACACTAAGGTCTATATAAAAGAGACTTCAGATACAGTATTAGGGACCACTAAGGTCTATATAGAGAGCTTCAGATACAGTATTAGGGGACCACTAAGGTCTATATAAAAGAGACTTCAGATACAGTATAGGGGACCACTAGGTCTATATAAAGAGACTTCAGATCAGTATTTGGGACCACTAAGGTCTATATAAAAGAGATCATGATACAGTATTAGGGACCACTAAGGTTTATATAAGAGACTTCAGATACACTATTAGGGGACCACTAAGGTCTATTAAGAGACTTTAGATACAGTATTAGGGACCACTAAGGTTATATAAAAGAGATTCAGATACAGTATTTGGGACCACTAAGGTCTATATAAAGAGACTTCAGATACAGTATTAGGGGACCACTAAGGTCCTATAAAAGAGACTTCAGATACAGTATTAGGGGACCACTAGGTCTATATAAAGAGACTTCAGTACAGTATTAGGGGACCACTAAGGTCTATATAAAAGAGACTTCAGATACAGTATTAGGGGACCACTAGGTCTATATAAAGAGACTTCAGATACAGTTTTAGGGGACCACTAAGGTCTAATAAAGAGACTTCAGATACAGTATTAGGGGACACTAGGTCTATATAAAGAGACTTCAGATACAGTATAGGGACCACTAAGGTCTATAAAGAGATTCAGGTACAGTATTAGGGGACCACTAAGGTCTATATAAAAGAGATTCATTCGATACAGTATTAGGGACCACTAAGGTCTATATAAAAGAGACTTCAGATACAGTATTAGGGGACCACTAAGGTCTATATAAAGAAGAATTCAGATACAGTATTAGGGGACCACTAAGGTCTTATATAAGAGACTTCAGATACAGTATTAGGGACCACTAAGGTCTATATAAAAGAGACTTCAATACAGTATAGGGACCAAGGTCTATAAAGAGACTTAGATACAGTATTAGGGACCACATAGGTCTTAATAAAAGAGACTTCAGATACAGTATTAGGGACCACATAAGGTTTATATAAAAGAGAATTCAGATACAGTATTAGGGGACCACTGAGGTCATATAAAGAGACTTCAGATACAGTATTAGGGACCACTAAGGTCTATATAAAAGAGACTTCAGATACAGTATTAGGGACCACTAAGGTCTATATAAAGAGACTTCAGATACAGTATTAGGGGACCACTAAGGTCTCTATAAAAGCATCCAAAAAGCACCATGTCATGGGGCCTTCAAATGGAGTGGGGGTTAAATGTTGCAGGTGTCTTTACCTGAGCCTTTCTGTGAGCCTTTCCTCTTCTTGAGGGCTTTCTGGAGAATTTCCTTCATGGTTACCTTCATACTGTCCACAGGGATTAAAGAGAAACCACGAGCAGCATTTCTAAAATGGAAACAAGCAGAAAAGCACTCTGTAGATTCATGTTGATCACGCGGACAGACAAAAATGTAATAAACATCTCTCCACTACCACTGAAGACGACTGAATGTTCTTCAGTTCTGATTGAATCGACATGTTTATATATTGCAACAGTTTTTTATTCTATTAGGCGTCATAATCAGTGGCTACTCACAGTAAGCACTAGAACAGTGCCAGAAATAAGCTGTTCTGATCATACTTGATGTTTATGAAAGTGTATGAATGTGAATGAAAACTGATGCTAAAGTGTTGTTGTTGTTTAATGCGAAGATATGAATTCAGTGGGAAGCTGAAGGAAACATTCTCTAGTTACTAATATACCGATCTGTGAAAGCTGTCCTATTCAACAGAACTGCATAAACATAAACTTTGGACTTTAGTATGTTATTAAAAATGTTCTGAAAAACAGACATATTACTATAGGCACTAAAATAGTATTTAGGTTTGGTATCCAGCCGATGATGCTCCATCTTACATATATATATATAGAACGCTAACAAACACAGAAACATTAATTATTCAACTTCATGAGAGCAAATATTAATAATTAGTGTTGAAACACCACAGAATATCCAGAATATTCTGGTGTGTGTCACAAACACAACATTCACAGCAGTGCAGATGGTGTGCAGCATGCTAAATGTAACCCAGTTGTGGAAAACATTAATATGACATCCACATCCCAATCCTTTTACCCCACTCATGGTTACAAGCACGAACATGTTCCGTGTGTCTTACATTCTGACAAACAGCGACTGTCTGGAGGCCAGGCCGGGGGACGAGTATTTCTCCACCAAGGCCAGAGTGCTGAAACCAAACTTGTGGATGGGCTCGTTGGAGTCCAGCGGAGGGAAGTCCGTGTCCACCTCGCCGTCATCCTCAGCGATGTGGAGGCAGTAAGCGTTCACATTCTCACTGCGGAGACACGGGACACAGCAGTTCAGAGACAGACAGGAGACGAGTGGGACACCGAAATTTTAATTATATTATATACTGGTGTTAAAGGGCCCCTATTGTGTCTTTCAGGATTTAGTTTTTGGTGTTTGTAATACATGTATAAAGTACAAAAAACACACTTCACACCAAATGGAGCAGTGTCTCCCACAGACAGCCCTTTGTCAACGCCATGAAGACGTCACTGACAGACATAGCCAGCCCTGTTGTTATATCGGTGCTCCCGTAGGTGCTGCCTGAGCAAGCCATTTTGTTGACCAATCATGTAAAGTATATTTTAAATATTTGTTCATGTATTCTAACCTATTTATTATTTCACATATATTGTAGCCTATTATTTGATGTATATTCTGTATGTGTGCTGTCTTTTGCTGCTGTAAAACTGTAATTTCCCAATTTGGGATCTCTCTCCCTCCCCCTCTCCCTCCCCCTCCCACTCCCACTCTCCCTCTCCCTCTCCCTCTCTCTCCCTCCCTCTCTCAGAGCGGGCGTCAGCAGCCGGGGCGGGGACCAAACTGCCAGGTCAGGTTGGAAGGTTTCCAGCTGTTTTCAGCAGCCGTCAGGCTGACCAGGAAGTTACAGGAACACTTACATCCTGTTAGCTCTGATTCTGATTTAATTAAATGTTCTCAGACCTGTATATCAGCTTGGGTGTAGTCTCCAGGTAGGACAGAGTAGCTGTCAAAATGCTCAACATGTGACCTGTTGTTGATGTCAATAAACAATAATAATGTTTTTATTGATCCCCAGGGGGAAATTACAATTATTTCACTGTGTTGTTAGAACACATTACACACAGGCCTGAGATACACACACGCTCAGCTCCTATACATGCACTAATGGAGAGAAGTAACTGTGATGGGGCTACAAATGCTGGACAATAATAACATTAATAATAATAATAATAATAATAACAACCAACTGTAGATGATCTGTTACTGATGTTAATAATAATAACAGACTGGATATGATCTGTTACTGATGTTAATAATAATAATAACAGACTGGAGATGATCTGTTACTGATGTTAATAATAATAACAGACTGGAGATGATCTGTTACTGATGTTAATAATAATAATAACAGACTGGAGATGATCTGTTACTGATGTTAATAATAATAACAGACTGGAGATGATCTGTTACTGATGTTAATAATAACAGAAGCTACCCAGCATGCACTGGGCTGCGATTGCTGGTGATTGACTGTGCGCGGGCCTGGCTCCTCTCCAAAGAGCCTACTGTTTCACGTGGAGGTGCTGCAGCAATGGACAGTATGAGAAACATTATGTTTGAAGACACCAATAGTACAAATATGACGCTGAAAAGGAGGAAAATGGGGGCTCTTTAAAAAGCGTTTGTTCTCACTTGAGTTTGGGTTCTCGCCCCTCGCTCGTGTACTGCCAACAGATGAGGCCGATGAGGTCGTGCACGCGGGCGTTGGCGATGGTCACCACTGTCATGGGATGGAGTTTCTCCTGAGCCATCTGCATCGAGAGGTAGACGTCGATCTTTTTTGTAGCTGTTGTGCCAATGTGGCCCTAAAAGGAGAGGAGAAAGAAAAAACAGAGCAAAGGGATGAAAAGGGACAGCATATTCCACGCTAAACTTTATTTAGTAAGTAAACAGTAATAGGAAAGTAGAAACAGTTAATAATAAGGAGAGGTTATGTGCTGCACTGCTCTGGTTGGTAATGTCAGACAAACAGGAACTGATTCTCAGCAGGCACAGGACAGGGTGGAAGTGGGAGCTGCTCAAAGTCGTGTGGAGACGTGTTGTCCTCCATATGTACACTCTGTATGTACAGTTGAATGACAATATAAGCTCTCTGTGTGTGTGTAAACTATACATTAGCAAAACTTCAAGAGACTTCAGATCCAGTATTAGGGGACCCCTAAGGTCTATATAAAAGAGACTTCAGATACAGTATTAGGGACCACTAAGGTCTATATAAAGAGATTTTCAGATACGTATTAGGACCACTGAGTCTAATAAAAGGCCTTAGATACAGTATTAGGGGACCACCTAAGGTCTATATAAAGAGACTTCAGATCCAGTATTAGGGGACCCCTAGGTCTATATAAAGAGACTTCAGATCACTATTAGGGACCACTAAGGTCTATATAAAGAGCTTCAGATACAGTATTAGGACCACTGTTCTATATAAAAGAGACTTCAGATACAGTATTAGGGACCCTAAGGTCTATATAAAAGAGACTTCAGATACAGTATTAGGGACCACTAAGGTCTATATAAGAGACTTCAGATCATATTAGGGACCACTAAGTCTATATAAAGAGACTTCAGATACAAAATAGGGGGACCACTAAGGTCTATATAAAGAGACTTCAGATACAGTATTAGGGACCACTAAGGTCTATATAAAGAGACTTCAGATACAGTATTAGGGACCACTAAGGTCTATATAAAAGAGACTTCAGACATACATTATGTGGGACCACTAAGGTCTATATAAAGAGACTTCAGATACATATTAGGGGACCACTAGGTCTATATAAAAGAGACTTCAGATACAGTATTAGGGACCACTAAGGTCTATATAAAAGAGACTTCAGATACAGTATAGGGACCACTAAGGTCTATATAAAAGAACTTCAGATACAGTATAGGGACCACTAAGGTCTATATAAAAGAACTTCAGATACAGTATTAGGGGACCTAAGGTCTATATAAAGAGCTTCAGATACAGTATTAGGGACCACTAAGGTCTATATAAAGAGACTAGATACAGTATTAGGGACCACTAAGGTTCTATATAAAGAAGTTCAGATACAGTATTAGGGACCACTAAGGTCTATATAAAAGAGACTTCAGATACAGTATAGGGACACTAAGGTCTATATAAAAGAGACTTCAATACAGTATTAGGGGACCACTAGGACCTAAGGTCTATATAAAGAGTCTTCAAATCAGTATTAGGGACCACTAGGTCTATATAAAAGAGACTTCAGATACAGTATTAGGGACCACTAAGGTCTATATAAAAGAGACTTCAGATACAGTATTAGGGGACCACTAGGGACCACGAGTCTATATAAGAGTCTTCAGATACAGTATTAGGGACCACTAAGGTCTATATAAAAGAGACTTCAGATACAGTATTAGGGGACCACTAAGGTCTATATAAGAGACTTCAGATCAGTATTAGGGGACACTACTAGGTCTATATAAAGAGTCTTCAATACATTATTGAGGGACCACTAAGGTCTATATAAAAGAGACTTCAGATACAGTATTAAAGAGACAGAATAATACGCTTATTTTTTAAATAATTTTTTTTTGAAGAAGATACTGGAAATCACAAATAAAGAGGACCAAAAATGATGAGTAACTCACCTTGCCATCAAATTTGGAGTATTCATTGAAGGGGTTGTTGAGCTGCTGGGGACACTGCTCCAGCCGCAGGGACAGCGTGGATTTGCTACCGGTTGTCCGCGGCCTGTCTTTAAAGTCTCGTTTTTCAAACAGGGACCCCAGATCCTCCGCTGGACACAACACATGAGAGCAATAGACACTTGGTTAAGGACATATATTGACAACAGTGATTACTTTCTCCTTACTGCAGGAAAACATCCAGAGAAATTGAAGATATTCCAGTCTGGATGGAAAAATGGTGATGGTTTCAATCTTGCAATCAAAATTAGAAATGAATAATGGAGTACATGACAAAACTTCAGCATATTTTATTACACAGGTCTACATGGAGACATACAAGTAGCACGTCCTTCACCAGCTGCATGTGTTCACCATAAAATGATCCAGTTATACACAACAAAAGGTTGGGAACCACAGGAATCAGGTGCTGATTCAGTGGTCCAATGTTGGGTTCAAGATGTTTGATATAATATTGTATGTATTGTTTGTCATAGAATATAATGTCAACCTTCACATTTCAGCGCTTGTATTCAGAACAAAGTTATTCAAAACATTCACTATGCACAGAAGCAATAAGTGAAACGTAGGGCAACAAATTCAGTAATAATTACATCAATGTATGAGTCTAGATATCGGCTTCCATTTTGGAAAGCATTACATGGCATTAGTGTTGTCTCTTCCTGGTTTTACAGGCTGCATTACAGTAAAGTGATGTCATTTTTTTCCTTTACTGACCAGACTGTTCTAGTGGTTCTGTTATCTGCCTTTACCCACTTAGTCAGTAGTGTATCCACATTACTGATGATTATTAATCACAAATCTCATTGGGTAAATATTGTCTGAAGTCAACCCTCAAATATCACCACAATATCAACATCCATGAATTTTGGCAAAAATATTATATTTGATTTTCTCCATATTGCCAGCTCTAAGCTGTGTATTTTTAATGAGTTTAATACATGCATTTAAAAAAGAATAAGCAACAGTACCTGATTGGGAGGATGACCTCTCTTTCCATTGAACGTTTTTACATTTGATTTGGTTCTGCCGTTCTTTCCTTAACCTTTCAAGTCTTTGGGCTGAAAAGAAAAAACAACTTTTGAATTTCAGTCACAGGAAAATAAGTCAAAGTTGCTAAAAAAAAAAAGAAGAAAAAACTGGTGAAATAGAAAAGTTCATCCTTACATACAACACACACAGGTTAAATTACTGCCATGTGATATTTGGACAGTCACACAAACAAATATATGCACTCCCACAAGAGCAAATAACTAGTGTATACTTTTTTTGAAGCGTTTTGGTTCATCCCTCTTATCTTACCAGCAGCCCCAGGCTTCTCGCGGCTGTCATGATGGAGTCCTGATGAAACAGCCACCACAGGTCAGAACTCAATCTCATTAAGTCTCAGAGGATTGCAGCTTTCTACCCACAACCCAGAACCACGACCAGCACTCAAGAGAGCCAAAAAGAGACGTGGTGTGTACCTTTTGACTCCCTCTATCACCAAAACCATATTTACCTACCAATTAAAACACCTGATTGTACCTCACAATAGATTCACACTTTTTATTTGATTCAAGCTCATTCTACTCAATTTTTTTACAAGGTGCATATTACACCCCCACAACCCAACACACGGTATTATATGAAGACTGACTGACCAAACCTTGAGATTTAAGGGTTAGAACTTTAGGTGAAGAAGAATCTTATGTTGAAGAAGTCTTGGGTTGATGCAAAGATGTGTACATTAGCAGGAATGTAGCACAACACAGAAGTGATAGCAGTGCTCTATTTATTTACACACAAGAGTGCAATACGTATACTTTTCCCTAAAATCAATAATCATGATAAGAAATCATGATCTCAATATTGATTGAAATAATCAGAGTTATCATTTTGGCCATGAACTTGGTGCCTTACCCCCATGTGGGACAAACATGCACAGAACAATGAGGCATTATGACTCTGACTATAGTGGGATCTTATAGTCCATGTAACGCTGTAACAATCTGAGGTTTTCCTTTTATTATTGTGGTCTTGTGAACCAGTAGTGGTTGGAGTAGGAGCACTTTGCATCGAGTACGCACTGGGCCCTAGAGAAAAAAGGGCAAGAGTATGCTAGAAAGGTTCCCGGCTGGGATCCAACCGGAGAATGTTTTTGCATATCATTGCCTTGCTCTCTCCTCACACTTCCTGTCTATCACGTGTCAGACTATCTAATAAAGACTTTCTCCTGTTGGAGAGATTTGCAAAGTTTGGGAAAGCTACAAGCTTAAAAGCACAATCTTCTTTTGTTGTGAGTCTGAAACAACCAACCATTCTTGATCAGAAGACCCCCGATTCCTACTGGGGAGGTAGGGCTGCAGTAGCTCTTTAATGTAGGCAGGTGTCTGACCACGCAAGGCTCTAAACGTAATCACAGGAATTTAGAACTGGATTAAGAATTTGATGAGAACCCAATGCAAAGAAACTGATAAGCAGACGGCACCACAGTGAATGAATGTGTGTGAATGGCGAATGGTTCCTGTACTATGTAAAGGCGCTTTGAGTCGTCATTGAGAATAGAAAAGCACTTAATAAATACAGTGCATTTACATTTTAAATGTCCTCTCATCTGCCTAAGAGGAGAAATGCAAACTAAATTGGACCCAAGACAAATCCTTGGGGAAGACCACAAGACAGAGAAGAGACTCAGTTGATGAGACATATTTAGGATCCGTAACCCCCATCCCAAAGTCCGGACTTTGGTGCGCGTTCTCGCGAAA
>NW_022605626.1:446497-470030 GCF_008692095.1 Etheostoma spectabile | reverse complement strand
TTTAGGATTGCCCCAATGTCCAATTTCAAAGGGTGTGAGTACACTCACCGAGCCCTTTCTGTGAGTCTGCATCAATGCAGACTTCATCAAAGGGAATTACCCACAGTTCAAAGCGTTGTGATGTTTACCACGGAGACCATGGGGAAATCCTGAAATTACAAAGGTAAACAACAGCACGCCACACGACCACGGAGTGGAGCGGACCTGTTGTCCAGCTTGTAAAATCAGAGTTTGAATAAAGTTGGAATCAGGCAGCCGTCTCCAAATGAAAAGGAATGAAAACACCCAAACCGGTAAGTGTCAGCAACATGATTGTTGTTAAATGTTGCCGTGGTAACATGTGATCTGGTGAAGTGCTGTCCCAATCTGTCCCAATCCCATTTCTACCTATCGGAGCCCATGTGGCCTCACACACTCACTCACTTAGCACCGGAGATCAGTTAAGTCTGGGAGACTTTAGTCCTCAGGGCTCACTTTGGGACTGGGCTAAAGAGTTACTGATTATAGAGGACACACAAAGGAACAAATTACAACTCTGCAGGATTGTTGGCCACAAAGGACAAGGGGCGGATTTGCTCATATGTTACTTATCCTATCAACGTAGACGGAGAGAAAGGTGCTGCACTCCTTAACTGAACAAAACATTGGTACAGCAGGTGACGCAGGAGGGACAAGGCTGGTGGTGGTGTCAAACTAAATTTTGTGTTTACATTGATTGTTTGATACTGATGGGTTAGAAAAGTACTGTATATAACTTTTGCATCCTTAACCATGAAATCATTATTAAGGAGCAATCTGGCATTGGCTGCTTGATTTACAAAGTATAATGCCACCCAACATGGAAAGGAATCATTGTTGATGTGATCTGTGCTACTCAGCTCAAAGCAATTAACACCACTTACACAGTAAACTGCAATCTAACCCCAAGCTTTTCCACTTGTGCTCCAACAGCCTAAAATAGCCCACAATTTGACACGAGCCTCACTAAACCACTGGCCCAGATTAGACACACAACCCCCCTCCAAAAAACAGCAGAAGAGGCTTTCTGGCGGCCCCTGCTATAGCGACAGGGCGGGGGTGTGCCTGACAGAAAGCCTGCCCTGCTAACCAGCCAGAGCCGGGACATGAGCCTACCTGTGTTAGAGCGCCGACGGATGCCAAAGTCCCAGCTGGAGGTAATGTCCATGGACTGGGAGAGGTCACAGGCGTGGTTGTCTGTCACGCTGCTGTCCCCCTCACTCAGGGAGGTGGACCCCGTTGACCCACAGCTGCTGCCAGGTACCAGAGCCAGCTGGCACTTCTCCAGATCCACATCCTGGTCTATAAGTACCATCTCACACATCCCTGTATCATCACTGGTCACATGAGACTGTCTGATGTGGGCCAAAATAATGGCTGGGTTGTCCAAGAAAGCCATTTCCTCCGTTATAAAAAGTGGCTGGTAGCTGTGGATGTTTTCTCTGTGTCTCACCCTCCTGCCAGAGGATCTGTTCTCTTCCTTTCAGTCTCTCTCTGAGAGTATTAAATGAGCGGCTGATGACAAGTGGAGAGCAGCCATCCTTTCCATCTCCTTCTCTTGATTAATCTTTCCGCTCGAAGGCAGGAACGCCACCCGTACCTGTTTGGAGTGAAAAAACAGTTATTACAGGGTGCAGGCTGGAAAGGTTGAATTAACTTATAGAGTGTGGATTCAGGCTTCTGCGGGGGCCTTCATGCAGAGCTTTAGCTGTAGTCTATGTAAGTAGCCTGTTGTTTATATTTGTGCCCTGGTTTCTGCATCATTCTAGCGTATCACCGTGATAATATTATAATATATTTCCAGGTTCTTCTTCTCAATAACAAAACAATAAGAGAATAGCAAGGCCGGTGTGTGTGTGTGTGTGTGTGTGTGTGGTAGAGTGAGGGAGAGATTGATTGGGATTATCTTCAGAGTGAGTAGTGACTCTAGAGTCATAGTGAGACAAACAAAGTGTCTCCTCTGTTCTTTCTGTCCACGGTGGGACATCTGCAGCAGGAGAAGTTAACCCTCTCCTTGATTTTATGTTGTTGATGGAGAAGGAGAACCAGGAGATGAGTCGGGGGAATGCAACGCTTCCAAGCCACGGCCGAGTGGACCAACGACAGTTCTGCGTCGCAGCGACATGTAGTTACATTTTTCCAGAGGAATCACATCAGGCTGTGGCGTAGGGTCCTTATCTACACGTACCTACGTACGTAGCCATGGCACCAATTTAACGCATGAGGATGAATTGGCCTTGAAAAAAAAATGTATTAACATTTCATAGGCTACTGATATAAAGCATGTCATGCAACAATTCTTTTTGAAGTTGAAGGGAAGACCGTTTCTGTGACCATCTGACATTCCCGCCCACTACATGCAGTGATTGGCCTGTGATGTCATCAGGGTTGTCTCAGCTAAGGCTTGGAGGATACACATTTGAACAGGAGGCAGGTCGGCAGTCTGATCCTCGAGTCCATCTGTCAATGTGTTGGTATGTGTGTGTGTGCATGTAAAGGAGAGGCAACAATAGTAAAGAGCTTTTATGAAAGTGCTATATAAATGCAGTCCATGTACAATTAACAAACCCTGCTGCTTCTTGGTTTTTATTGTGTCCCCTCACTGCAAGGTTGTGTGATACTAAATGACTGTAGTACTTCTTTTGGATACAATGTTTTACAGTACAATACTTGATTGAAACCCAACCAAAATCAAGCCAATTAATAAATAACACTGAAGACTAAGGCTCCACAGATTTATAATGTGTCCAATGCGGGTAACACAGCCATATTAACAGTCAGCCTACATGTATACATACATGTATAATGTAGGCCCTTTAAACATTACAGTGTAAATATGGAAAAACGGATTAGACTGTTCTTCATACATCCAGTTAGTACATTTATAAATCATGTGCCATTCAACAGGTCACACCAACATACTAGATAATGTCAATGGCTCGGCCCATGCAGGTGTTTTGGCCTTGCTTGGTGCCACTCAGAAGTCAAACACCGATGGGATTTGTGATGTCATTGTCATTCTTCTCAATGACTCCTGGCCACTTGTGATGACCTGTAAACACACGGCCTCTTACCAAAGAATTACTTTGAGTATTGACAGTGTTAACACAAAGCTGTTGGTAAGTTCCACACGGAGATGATGCGAGCTCCATTAACCTGAGCCTGCCTGAGGAAACGGAGTGGTAATAGGTAACGTCATCTAACGTTAGCTAAACGAGCTCCACCAGATGACAGCAACACATCGCTGCCTTCCATTGTGTGCGGGCCTTTATTTCATCTTAAAGAGCCAGTTCCTACAGTTCCTCCTCCTGATGCTAACAACAGCTAATGCTAAGCTGCAGTCGACGAGCTTGGTCAGCTTCTCTAAAAGAAGAAGTGGTTTATGATTTGCCTATAATGCCTAATGATTTTAACATGACTAAATAGCGTTAGCTAGTCTGGCGTTAGCTGGTTAGCTCTTGTGAACCTCGCTAATCGGCTAACTTAACGTGGCTTCACTTTAGCTATGTTTCCCTCGGTATTGAGCTCGTGAAAAGATGTAAGGACGAATGTCAGTGCAAATGACATTGTTATATCTACCGTTAGTTGTTTCTCGGTTAGTGAAGCCTAGCTATACCTCTGGGGCTGTCTTTGGTTAACGTTAGCTGCTATCACAGCTGCTATCTCTGTTAACCTTGGTTCATGACGGCGTCCCACCTTGAGAAGTCACATCCGATAAGGGAAAGAAATGTCCACATTGTCCGCTGTCTCCATGCTTACTCCCAGTAGTGACAGTAACGCTTCCCATTAGTACAACTGCACAGTAGCAAAATCACAACACAAATGCTGCTGCTGCTGAGGAGCAGTCCTAGCAACTTTCTTCTTCTGCTCTCCTTCATGGCGGTTCGCCAGCCAACGGGTTGCACTGCACAGCGCCGCCCGCTGGACCGGCGTGTGTAACACCCATAGACAGTTAAAGAAACACCAGGCTTCATACGCTTCAGGTTATAATAATGATGTATACTTTATTATTCCCGCAAGGGGAAATTAAAATGTACATTCTGTTGTTATTACACACAGGCCTGAACTACACACTCATGCTCAGTACCTATACATGCACTAATGGGAAGATGTCAGAGTCGGGGGGTTGCCCATGGAAAGGCGTCCCAAGCAGTTTGGTGGGGGTTTGGTGCCTTGCTCAAGAGCACAAGAGGTGGTGAACTGGCACCTCTCCAGCTACCAGTCCACCACCATACTTTGGTCCGTATGTGGCCTTGAATCAGTGACCCTCCGGTTCCCCACTGACTGAGCTATTACATTCTTAGATTTAAAAAAAAGAAAAACTAAATTATGATCTAACTAGAATACTAAAAAGTGCCCAACAGCATTCTTTAGTTCTTTTCAATAGTCTTCAAATAATTCACTTCCAAACTCCAGCTCTGTTTGATTTCATAAATCTTAACATGCAAGATGTTCCTCTCCAAATCAAATTCAAATTCCTCTCCAAATCACCTCATCATTTTTAAACTTTTATTGATCCCAAATTGGAAAAATATGTGCCACTGCAGCAGAATCTCAGACACAGAGCACACATACAGAATATACAAGCACTATTCAAACTATTCAAAAGTCAAGAGGAAAAATACAAAGGATAGAATGTACAAACATAGAAATTGGGAATAAAAACGTAACTACCTCGGCCACAACCGACTCGTACAACATCTCCAACATTTTACCAGTCCTCTCCACAAAGGTGTCAACCAGCACTCCAGTCCATGTTGTATACACCCAACACTTCTTTAAGTGACATGACTCTGAGTTGTACTGGAAGTCTGTGGTGTATAAGGGGAACAGGAGGCAGCCCAGTCCTCTGTGGAGCCCCCGTACCACTCCCCACCACGTCACATTGAACACGGGTCCAACCACACCTGGGGATCTCCTTCACCCCCGTCCACACCTCCCTCACATTGCTCAGTTGTCTGGCCTCTAGCTTCCTCCTGGAAAAGTCTTTACCCCCCAGTTCGAGCTCCTGTCTGTCCCCTGACCTGAAAGCTTTCTTCTTCTCATTCAGAAGAACCTTCAGGTCACGACTTGTCATTTTGAGAAACCGAGCCTGTTTTTTCTCTCAAGTGAATGTACATCAGTGTTCTTTGTTTCCATGTTCACTGTGTCTGTTTTCAGGCCTTGTTTATTTGCGTTAGGTCTTAAATATGGGCAGGGGGTCTGGGAGTATTATTGCTGGAAGCTGTTTCAGCCCATACTTGGGATTTAATTCCACACAGGAGCGGAGCTAGACTCTCAGTGCAGTGGGGGCGGAGCTTCATAATGGGGCCCTCTGCTACCAAGTCATTTCAAAATTAAAACCGTTAAAAAAACTGGTAAAATATCCAATGAATGCATATGTTACAATGTGTCACTTGTTGAGCCAAGTACACCTAAATGTCCAATAAAACACAAAGAAAGGACACATTTTTTGACAAGTTTGTATTGAAGAACAAAGAAAACAGTTTGCCAGTCAAGTTACAACGTTTCAACAGCCCGGACAGCGAAGGTGCTGAACACGCCAAGTACATAACTGATACACTATTATATATATTGAACACAAAGTTTGTTTACCACTCCATAGGCAGTGACACATAGGAAACAGGTGCTGGGATGAAAACGTAATAACTTATTTAGTAATCACTACACACAGGCCTGAAATACACACACCCGCTAAGGACCTGATCATGCACAAATGGAGAGATGTCAGAGTGAGTGGGCTGCCAGCTGGACAAGCCTGAGCGGCTGGGGGGGGGGGGGGGGGGGGGGGGGGGAGTGGCATCTCTCCAGCTACCGATCCACACTCTGTAGGCCTACTTTTGTCCGTATGGGAACTTGAACCAACGACCCTCCGGCTCCCAACCTAACTCGCTAGGGACTGAGCTACTGCCACCCCCAGACATTAATAAGTAATTAAATATAAATTCTTAAAGAAGATTTGTTTTTTGTCATTTTGTTGTCTGCTTAGCGATCCTCAAGAACAAATATCTACATATCATGGTCCCTCTCTAAATCTTCATCCTCCTCTCCTTCATGGTGGCGAACCTGCCAACCACTGTGTCCTTGTCAATTTGTATGTTTGAGGGGCCCCTGAGTGGCACGGAGCCCCAGGGCGGCCACACCCAAGCCCCTACGCACCCACACTGTCTCCTAGCCTGCCCTGGGTCGTGTTGCAGGCCTTGCTGTAGTGCCCATTCCAAACCTGTTTGAAACAGACTGATTGCTCGGCCTGTATTGCAGCTTTCCCCAGAGCCATTGTCCTCCCAAAGAACTTACAGGATGACACTTAGTATGCGCATGTGGGACACTTTGGGCTGAACTGCACGTTGTGTTATTCTCGCTTTTTTGACAGAGCAGTCTGGTTCTCCAGCCGTGTACACCTAAAAGAAAAGTGAATGATCATGCTTGATATTCTCCTGCAATCCCACATTTAACTCTTTTTTTTTCTGGAGAAATACATGTTGGAGGTTGGAGGCAGGCAGTCTCTGCAGCCACAGACCGGTTCAGCGCACAAAACCCCAACACTGCCTCAAGTGTTTCCATGGGGGTTCAATACGTCGGCACCGGGGCGCGAGTGGGGGCTCCTCCAGTCGGTTAAGTGGTCCCTCCCCGGCTCCCTTCCCAATCCCTCCCAGCAGCTCCACGGATGGCATCCTCCTAAACCCGCTGGCTGGACAACCACAATGCAAATAATGGTTCGCTGATTATAACAATTTCCTAAAAAGGCGAATGTTCCCAAAGCTGTGAAAAGGCACGAGAGAGGAGAACACGGAAGAAAACACACGGAGACCGTTAACCTCGCTAGGCAACGCTAACGATAAGGTAACTGAGCTAACGTTAGTTGGCTAACATTAGCAGCCACGGCAGAGACGGGGGCTTTTAAGCGACACTAGATATCTGCTATTGACGGTGGCATATCGGTACTTAGGAAAACATGTATGGTGATCTCTTATATCGCCTGGCGGATAACATTCGCCCACCGGGCAGGCCCGGGACATCCGAGCCAACGTTACCGTCACACAGCTTTGGCCGTTTGTGTTGTTACTACCAGCGGGCTAACGCTAGCTGACTAGCTAGCTTGTTAGCAGCATGTTAGCTGTGTCGCATAGCTAACCAGATATCTCCGCTGCCGTTCAAACACGGTCCGTTTGAAAAGAACAAGAGAAACAAATGTTTAATATCATTTGAGGTGGTCAATATTATCAGCTGGGTTAGTTAGCTGTTTGTGTTGAACCAGCCTGGCCCAGTGTGAAGAGGACACACTGAAGCTTTTCTCTTCTACAGAGATACTTGAGACTAATGATGCGGGTCGGGGCGTAGTAACGTTAGCTAACGCTAGTTCTGCACGCGAAGCAGTGCTGCTCTTAACGTTAGGCGGTCTCCGCTTTGTACTCAACTGGCAGCAGTACATTATAAAAGTAGTCTTTGCAATGAAGACAAACTAATTTGTCATATACATAGTGTTTTCTACTAAACTAGACGGCTTTATTTGAATGGCGTCTCTGCATTAGTTGCTGCTTTCACAAAATAACAAGCAAAGTTCAATTTAAATTCTTTGTAAATGATGTAAAAAAGTATTTGCTTTTAAGGCTCACCGAATACAATCAGGTTTTGTTTCCTCCAAATTATGAATAAAGAAGATCAGACCAAACATGTTTAATGCATTCATAAGCAAAAAGTAAAAATCACCACAAAAGCGAAAGCATTCAGACCAGATGGTTTTAGTGGTAAACTTGGCCACAGTAACGGTTCCTAAACACGTTTTATTAAACATGCCTTTCTTTAATTTTCATGTATTGACAGAAAGGTGTCTGGGGACTGGGCCCCTGGGAGCTGGTTAATACTAGGTTACCAGGTAACAGCAGGTGCGTGGGAACCTACTTTTGACCAGGGGTGCTGAATAACACAAATAATCTGAATAATAGTCGGACGATTTCTCCCCCCAGGAAATGTTTCCGATTTTGACAGCTAAATTCATCATTTTAGAGCAGTGGATTGGGGAGTTTAGAGAAGTCCTGCGCCCCACAGAGCCAAGTGACCTCGCCATCAATTTCTGAATAGCCTAATTTGTTTCTTCTCCACAGCAAATGTGTCCTAACCACGTCACAGCGGTTTCTGGTACTCAAAACATTTGCAATGAAAACAATTGTACAGAGTTATCTTTAAAGCAACTTTCTGCAGAGTAACCAAAGTTTTAGGAGACTGACGCAGCGTGTGAACCGTAGTTCTTTACCACACATGAAGAGGAAGTAAGCTGAACTAATTCCCGTATTTCAGGATAATTACCAATTGCGCCCAGTACACGGCTCATCATTTGTGCTCATCTCAGCTGAAAAGACTATTGCAAAGTTTCTTTTCCTGAACCTCCTTCAGGATAACTGAAGTGGCTTGGCTGATGGGGCTTTCTGAATCCTTGTGTACAGTTAACGTTAGATGCTGTGGTGGTGCTGCTATTTGCCTCATTATTTGATATTCAGAAATATAAATGTCAGACAGCAAATTAGTAGCTGCAACCCCCTCTGCACCCCCCTTCAATGTTTCAGGAAACTGTCCATTTTCATAAGCCACAGAGATAATAATTCAACTGCAATATGAGGGTTATCATTTATTATTTCACTCACAGCTGTTCTCCAACTGTGGGGAGAAGGGAAGGGCGACCCCTCTGGCACAGTAGGAACCAAATACTGCCCTGTGTCTGTGTGTGTGTGTGTGTGGTTAGAAAAGTGTTGTACTGTTACTTTTCCCTCCATGTACCATCTGTGTACTGGCCTGTCATGTTTGATCAGAGCATTTGAGGACCATTTACATGACAGAACACTAAAAGATTCAACAGGTGGCCGCCAGTGTTGCCGAGCCTGGCTGAAACGGCCTTCTCCTGGTGAAGTCTCTCGTTCAACTCAGTCACTTCCATGGACAGCAGAGAACAGACACCTGTCAGTGGTTCAGCTTAAAATTATATGTATTAAAATGATATATATAATAGTTATTAGAAATCGATTCTTTTCCCTACAGTCAAACTTTTTAATTCATTTTTACAGATGATTGACCTTAATAGTTTCGGTTTCTATAAAAAAGAATCAGTGGGTTTGTTATTTGCATCTGAACATGGTGCATTGCTTGACAACTCTGCTTCCATAGAAGGACTTCAGATGAGATGTTTCCCCTCGGTGTTATCTGCTGCCATTGGTACCACGCTAAGTCACGCAGCACTTCCTCTCAGACGGGTACATCTATTTCCTTCTATTGGATTGGCAGACTTATCGCTCCGCCTTTAAACATAAAATATATTTGCCCTAACCTTGGTAATCCTGTTTGATTGGTCCCAGAGCACAACGCGGGGCCATAAAACCCCTTTAAAAATAAATCTCTTTGGCTGTTTGAAGATGTTTAAGTCCTTTTAACTGAGACAAACCAACATTGAGTCAGTCAGCCTTTTATTTCCTCTCTTTGTGTCCCAGTCCTGAATAGATGACTCTGGTAGTCAAGGAGACGCTATGCAGGGGGCCTCTGTTGTCCTGGCAGCTCCAGGAGGGTTTCTTGCTCTGTGGAAAGCCCACCCTGCTGGCTTCTTACTAATATGCTGCTATGGCACAACACGAGGCAGGATAGTTAGCATTCAGTCAAGTCACACGGTACCCTCACTGGGGCCATACAGGAACATTGCAGATTAACATTTAATTTTGAACATGAACATTGATTTGTTTTACCTCAATCTCTAGTTTGAAGTGTTCTTCAACACAGCATGATGTTCATCTAGTAAATGATTGTCCCACTTATTTTAAAACAGGCTAAAGCAGGGGATGCTGTAGGACCTGTGAATCAGGACCGAGGCTTAGCGATGCTAACCATGCCAGTGTTTTCTCTCTGTTTGGGGAAGACTTAGCAGCTTGTGTTTGGCGGGGGGTTTAGGGGAAATGAAAATGAAGAGAATTCTGTGTTTTTATGCAATTCCACACATCATTTTGGACCATTTATTATCTCCATATCTGTGTCTAAAACAGTGGAAAAGCTAGGGAAGATAGTAAATAAATACGCTTAAAGACAAATCTTACTAAAGAAGTCCGCTGGGAACGACTATAATCATTAGATCTTAGGAAAGTCAGTAGTTAGTTAGTTTTAATGATTTTACATAAACATTATAATGGCGGGGAAACCCCTGCATTCCTACTGAGGAGATTAAAATATCTTCAACTGGTTTTCATCTCACTCTCACGGTGGGTTTTCACTTCAACAAACTTGGACACCAAAAACGTCTTGGTCAGTTCACTGAAAGGAACGTTTGAACAGAACATCACGTCTGAGAAAAGGTTAAAGTGCCGATTACTCATCAGTGTCAAAAAGAAGAAAGGTTAACGCTGTCCGGAGAATACAGGAAACACCAGGAACCAGGAAACCATCAGGCAAACATGTTGACAACCAGCGGCCTAGAGCAGGAAATTCCACATTATTGTATGTCTGAAAATATACATTAACATGAATCTAACATTTCAATAGCAAAGATAAATCGGCCTATTTGTGACAGAAACTGTTATTTTACACATTGAAGACACGGTTACTATGGTAGCCATACAGTCAAGCTTAAGGATTCACTGCCATACCTTTTCATCTGTATGACCCAGTTTAATGCAGCTTCCTTTCATACAGTACATGTTGTAGGGGGTTCCTACTCTGTCTCCCTTTTAGCTAAGGGGTCCTTGGCCTAAACTATCAAAGACCCCTGTTCTAGAGGACATACTCTCAGTTGGGGTAACGTAGGTACGAGAGAGGGAAATGCAGGTGCCAGGTGAACTCCCCCTTCACCCACATCCTTCGACCACTTTCCAAGAAGTGACTTTGTTCTGTTGCTTTTTGCTGCAGAACAAAGATGCCTGAGGTCCGGGACCTTTCTGAAGCATTGCCAGAGATGCACATGGACCCAATCACTGGAGTGGGAGTAGTAGCCTCCAGGAACAGGGCCCCCACTGGATATGATGTGGTAAGTTACTGTACTCAGGACACATAGCTACTACTACAACCACAAAATGACCATGCCAAATAATCATCGATTTAGATGGCATAGGTCAAAGTAATTCCTAAAGCTGTTATCATGACCACCACAGTAACACTCGTTACTCTAAGTGCAATAAAACCTTTGTGAGTAAAAAGCCAATACTTCATCAATATTTACCTGTTCTACAGCCATAAATGTGTAGGAAGCAATAGTTCAGTCTGCTCTGTCTACATGCCGTTTCTCACCCACCGCCTCCGCTGTTTTACACAACCACAGCATGCTGCTGGATGTACTGACATCTAATTGTTACTCTTAGTGTGCCACAAATCCTGAAATGTGTCCAGTAAACTTTGCTGCTGTCTGAAACAATCCAGCCTCTCCGCTCCACCAGAGGAAAGCCCACAGCAGCTGCTGTAGCACTACACAGGGGACTTCCCATGTCCTTCTACTGTGAAAGAACTGGGCCCATTGTAGACAGCTGACATTGACCTGTCACCTTTACAGCTGCAGTGGTTGTCATGATCATGTTTTACTCTGAACTACTGTAGCCATGACATGAATAGGTCATTGACGGGTTAAAAGAATCCTTTGGCATCCACAGAGTATAACTGATTTTCCTCCAGGTTTCTGCAACAACAGACGGCCTGGATGCTGACCTGTGGAAAGATGGCCTTTTCAAATCCAAGGTGACGCGCTACCTCTGCTTCACCAGGGTCTTCTCTAAGGAAAATGTAAGGAACTGCCCTCACCCACCAGCCATGCATGTTACACTCTAATGTCACACATGCATCGTTCAGTCCCCACTTTATTTCAATGTCTCCTTCTTTTCTTTCTTCTTTTATAGAGCCATTTGGGCAATGTTCTTGTGGACATGAAGCTGATCGATATAAAGGACACTCTGCCTGTGGGGTTCATCCCCATCCAAGAGACTGTTGACACCCGTAAGTTATACCTCGACTTTGATACCAGTTCCTAAACAATACTTTTTTTGATACCGATTTCATTAAATTACATTTTTTTTACACATTACAGCACATAGCTTTGTATTTGTTTTTCAGCTCGTACTAAGTGAGCCGTCTCTGTGTAACGTGTAATGTTAGACAGCCAATCACAGACATTCTTAGATCTTAGTAGAAGCATGCTGATTGGCTCACTAACGATGATATTTACTCCTTAGGTGATGGACCTGGGTATTGAATGGCGAGGCATTTTTCCATACTTGATACTTTTAGAGGCAATTCGCTCGGTGCCTAACTAGTAATGAATGTGGTGCCCTGCCCTAGTTGTAACATCTCTGTGTGGTAACACTGTTTGTCAGAAATGATTCAACTGAAACCTTTATTCGCCAAGGATGTCAGGCTTCAGAGAGCCTCTCTGGCATTGCTGTATTGTTGATGAGCAGCCTGTGTGTCTGTCTGTGTCCCACAGAGGAACAAGCCTTCAGGAAGAGGCGTCTCTGCATCAAGTTTATCCCACGGGACTCCACAGAGGCCGCCATCTGTGACATCCGGATCCTGGGACGCTCTAAGCAGGCCCCCCCACAGTACACCTTCATAGGGTGAGCAGCCCGGGACGTGATGGGACAGTAGTCTTGGTATTAGACTTGACAAATAGTTGTCCATTAGCCCCTGTAGTAGCACCAGTAGTGTAGTATCCCGGTGGATTGGAGCAGTTTGGCCTGTAGTTGAAACCACTGTTCCACTCTTGCAGTTTGAACTTTCTCCCACATATCGAGCCACATGGATCATTAAGATGAACCTTTCCACTCTGTCATGTGTTAGTGAAAAACACACTGTGTCACTAGGTGAGGGCCTGGAGCATCTCTGGAAATACATGTCAGGTCATTATAAGGTTTAGGTGCACATCAACCACTTACCCTAACCCTATGTAACTGACGGACCTTCCTCAGATCGGAGGATTGTAGATGGCCTTCTCTAGCAAGCTTTTAAAGTATATCTGCCCTAGCTTTTACAATGTTGTAGACACTGATATGGTAATAATAATGGTCCAAACGATGTGAAAAAGAGACCCAACACGACTACGAATAGGGTTGGAACTCACATTTTGAGGGTCTGGAGAAAAAGACAAAGTACACCCCTGCTTTCTGTTCAGCCTGTAACTTTTCTTCATCTGAAGAAGTCTTTTCAGCATGTTTATGTGCTGGTTTCCCAGGGAGCTTAACAACATGGGGATCTGGTACCGGATGGGGACCGTCCCTCGGGCCCAGGACTCCACACACACACCAACCACCAACAACGTCCACGTGAGCTCGTCCTCCAGCTCTGCGCCTGTCCCACCTGCTCCCATGCTCAAGTGAGTCCCCTCTAATGACGCGTTTGGACACATGTATCCTGCTTTTACACTGACCCGAAAGACGTTATAACATGTGCATTAATTGAGGTAGGAAAAGGTGGTGCTTTCTACTGGAAAGCAGAAGACATGTACATAGATTCAGGGGTTTGTCTCCATTGAACTAACTAGATGCTGTATATGTCTGTTTTCTTTTTGCCCCTAGACATATTTCCATGACCCTCCCAGCCAGCTTCAGAGGGAAGAACACTACCAGGCCAGACTATGAGCACCAGAACTCCAACCTGTATGCTATCTCAGGTCAGCACTTGGTCTTCTTCTCAACATCCTCTCTCTCCACCAAATCACAAGTGTCTTTTTGAAAATGTGCCGATCCATCCTGAAGGAAGACTCGCATAATTTTCATACTACATGTCCAGTTTGCCTGGAAGAGCTTTAAATGCTTCGTGAATAGTTGTTAGCCGGCAAGCAAATAAACAATAAAATGTGTCAGATACTTTGGTTTATGACCAAATACCTGCAGAAATATTGATGCTCCCATCAGCCTTTGTGTTTACTCCTGATTAGTAAATTAGCACGCTAACAGAACAGATAATCCATTTTAAATATGACCTGCTACAGTATGTTAGCTTGGTGGGGGGGGGGTTAGCATTCAGCTCAAAGCCTGCTGTGCCTGAGTACAGCCTCGGAGTTTAGTGCAGCTCATCAGTCTCTTTTTCTGCCATTCTCTTTGGGAGGCTTAGATATTTATAGTCTTTTCAACAGGTTCAGCCTTTTTTAATCTCAACTGTAGCATGAAAATATCAGATAAAAATATTTTTAGTAACCTCTGAGATGAGTGTGAGAATGCGACCTATCCCGAGTACAAATGGAATGGACTATAATACCACACAGTACTTCAAATGTGGCCACTGCCATCTTGTGTACATTACTACAGCATCCAGTTTGGCCTGGACATTACCCCCCCCCCACACACACAGTGACTGAAATAGGACAATAACACTTGTGATGAATAATCCAGAACAAAGTGTTGAAAATAGCGTGATGATATTGTTGAATTGATTTAATCATTGAGAAGCATATGACCGACATCAGGAGTTCACCTACTCTTGTTTTTTTATTTGTGTTTGTGTCACATTCCATAAATGTTTGTGTTACTGTGTTGCTGCTGTTGACCCATTTCTCTGAACTGTTTCAGCGATGGATGGAGTCCCTTTCATGATCTCCGAGAAGTTTGCCTGTGCCTCGTCTGATGTAAGTTGCCTGTTGAACGTTTAGCTCTCTGGAGACAGGTCAGCCTGATGGCGATTGATCACAGATTTGATGGGGGAGGGGACTTTGATAGAAGCAGTGTAAAATAATGACCTGTTTATCTATCGATAACAGTACAAAAATGGAGTTGAAGTTAAAGTGAGGCCGTACTCACACTTGGCCCAGTTGCTAATTGAACCGAGCATGATTGCCCTCACCCCCCCTCACCCCCCGCTGGTCTGCACTCACACTGCAGCAGTAAAACGTTCAGGGCCACGTCACGCTTATGTCAAACGTTTGGGCTTGAAAACAGGAAGTGAAGCGCTCTCGTACAGCTCACTGGCGTCCGTCTCTGTAATGGTTGCTTTGTGGCTCATTTGCATTCCTAACAGCTTCATTTCTTATTCAGTGCACGTCAGCTCTGTCCTTGGGCACGTTTAGTGATCACACTAGTCTCGCATAGACAGACCTTCCTACACAGCGCTGTGGGGGAAGGTTGGGCTGGTCCACTCAGCATTCGGGGGTGGGAGTGAAACGTGCAGTTAACCATAGTCCTCAAAAGTCCACCGGAGGTTAGAACTCCATCAGAGAGACAGAGGACGGGGACGGAGGTTAGAACACAGAGACAGAGGACAGGGATGGAGGTTAGAAGGCCAACACAGAGACAGTGGACGGGGACGGAGGTGAGAACAACCAACACAGAGGACGGGGACGGAGGTTAGAATGCCAACACAGAGACAGAGGAAGGGGACGGAGGTTAGAATGCCAACACAGAGGACGGGGACGGAGGTTAGAATGCCAACACAGAGACAGAGGAAGGGGACGGAGGTTAGAATGCCAACACAGAGACAGAGGAAGGGGACGGAGGTTAGAATGCCAACACAGAGGACGGGGACGGAGGTTAGAATGCCAACACAGAGACAGAGGAAGGGGACGGAGGTTAGAACACCAACACAGAGACAGAGGAAGGTGACGGAGGTTAGAACGCCAACACAGAGGACGGGGACGGAGGTTAGAATGCCAACACAGAGACAGAGGAGAGGCGGAGGTTAGAATGCCAACACAGAGGACGGGGACGGAGGTTAGAATGCCAACACAGAGACAGAGGAAGGGGACGGAGGTTAGAACACCAACACAGAGACAGAGGAAGGGGACGGAGGTTAGAACGCCAACACAGAGGACGGGGACGGAGGTTAGAATGCCAACACAGAGACAGAGGAAGAGGACGGAGGTTAGAATGCCAACACAGAGGACGGGGACGGAGGTTAGAATGCCAACACAGAGACAGAGGAAGGGGACGGAGGTTAGAATGCCAACACAGAGGACGGGGACGGAGGTTAGAATGCCAACACAGAGACAGAGGAAAGGGACGGAGGTTAGAATGCCAACACAGAGGACGGGGACGGAGTTAGAATGCCAACACAGAGACAGAGGAAGGGGACGGAGGTTAGAATGCCAACACAGAGACAGAGAAGGG
This sequence comes from Etheostoma spectabile, assembly GCF_008692095.1. Classification (NCBI taxonomy): domain Eukaryota; kingdom Metazoa; phylum Chordata; class Actinopteri; order Perciformes; family Percidae; genus Etheostoma; species Etheostoma spectabile. The sequence goes on along the minus strand of NW_022605626.1, from coordinate 453,963 downwards.
ACGGGGGTTAGAATGCCAACACAGAGGACGGGGACGGAGGTTAGAATGCCAACACAGAGGAAGAGGACGGAGGTTAGAATGCCAACACAGAGGACGGGGACGGAGGTTAGAATGCCAACACAGAGACAGAAGAAGGGGACGGAGGTTAGAATGCCAACACAGAGACAGAGGAAGGGGACGGAGAACACCAACACAGAGACAGAGGAAGGGGACGGAGGTTAGAATGCCAACACAGAGACAGAGGAAGGGGACGGAGGTTAGAACGCCAACACAGAGGAAGGGGACGGAGGTTAGAACACCAACAGAGAGACAGAGGAAGGGGACGGAGGTTAGGACACCAACACAGAGGACGGGGACGGAGGTTAGAATGCCAACACAGAGACAGAGGAAGGGGAGAGAGGTTAGAACACCAACACAGAGACAGAGGAAGGGGACGGAGGTTAGAACACCAACACAGAGACAGAGGAAGGGGCGGAGGTTAGAACACCAACACAGAGACAGAGGAAGGGAGAGAGGTTAGAACACCAACACAGAGACAGAGGAAGGGGACGGAGGTTAGAACACCAACACAGAGACAGAGGAAGGGGACGGAGGTTAGAACACCAACACAGAGACAGAGGAAGGGGACGGAGGTTAGAACGTTGAGACAGAGGACAGGGTTGGAGGTTAGAACGCCAACACAGAGACGGAGGACGGGGACGGACATCCGGCGGAACTGAAACGTCGTTGATATAGACTATGATCACACTGATGTGTACCGTGCCGAGTCCAACCAGACCAGGTCCTGGCCCACCTCTGTCCCAGGGGCCGGGGCGCGGCCCAGAGCGACCACACTACTCACATGAAGCGGCCGGTTAAACTGGGCCCAGTGGGAGTCCGCCCTAACGAAGTGTTTGTGTCCCTGTCCAGCTGCAGCAGGTGGATCTGATGGGCATTACTATCAAGTCCCTGGCTGAGATCGAGAAAGAGGTGAGTAGACAGGTGGCATTAAGGTGGAGGGGCTGTAGTTCTGCTAATATTACAACATTATGTAATGTAGGAGATTTCCAATTTATTGTGAATGAAGTTCATTTTCATAGTTGGACATTGGACTTTGTTGTAGCAATATTAGGGCTGCACGATGTGAGGGAAATATGCGGTAACGTTGAATATCGTGATAACAAAATTACTTGTGATAAATAAACAGGTATTATAATAGATAATATTTCAGTATTCTGCTAAAATAGAACAAACTGCTTTATAACAAGTTTAAAACAAATAATTCCAGAAAATAATTTCCATCATTCTTTTATTGAACATTGAATAGAACATTAAAGGCAGCAATGAAAAAGAATGAAGGCAATTTTCTTCTGTTATTTTCTATCTCTGATTGTCTTTTGTGTTTATTGCGACAGTTTTTGCAATGACAATTAAAAAAGATAAATAATAAAGATATATTGAGCGACCCTAAGCAATATTGGTATAAAGAAGCAACTTGTAATACACATCAATGATCCGGTAAGTTGATGAATGTGTGGGAAGCAGTGGCATCTCTAACAGCAGATGAGGATCTGGGGTTGTCATGAACCCACATGGCCTTTTATGGTCATAGCACATGTTCCTGTACTGACACCCGGGGTCCACCAGAGGCCAGTGTAGTCCTGAGTCTGATTGCATCTTGGGACTCCCAGGTGTTTTGCAGATGATTTGATGCACCCAGTGTAGACTGGGATGCTTTCTCCCAGAGCACATTCCAAAGGACTGATGTGTGGCTGTCCTCTGTCAGTATGATTACAGTTTCCGCACGGAGCACAGTGCAGCAGCCCGCCTCCCACCCAGTCCAACCAGGACCTCCATGAGCTCTGAGGCCTGAGGACACCGGCCCGCAGGAGAGACCCATACACCACTACTGAGCACCCCGAGAGGAAGAAACTACAACAGCAAATATGTCATGGTCTCTATGTGTTAGTTTTGCTGATGAATTGTAAAGGAAAGTGAAACCACTAAGAGCAGATCAAAGCAGAACCCTGAGGGATTCCGGGTGAAACCACTATGTCCAACATGAATGGAATGACCCATTGTTGGACAAAACAAACCTTTCTTGGTCAAGGAAAAGGTAAAGGACTCATCCTATTCATTTCCCCTGAACTATGGTGAAGTGTTGTTGCCAGACACCCCGCCCAGCCTGAAGATGAAGCATGATGGAGGCCGCTCTGACCATCATGCCATCATGCTTCCTTGTTCCAGGCCCAGCTGCTGCTCTTTGATTGGCCAGGCCCAGCACCACAGGGCCAGTCCTCCCAGCTCATGTTAGGAAATGTCATGTTATGGGACTTAGCATATCTTGATGGGGAATGACGTCATTGTTCTCTCGATGTTACTGTAATATAGCGGTGTGGCTGTGAGTGCACTCTGTGTTTGGGATTGTGTCCGTGTGCTTCCTGTTCCCACAGATGTTCCTCACACACGCTGTACCACTGTTCTGTTCCTGTGATCACTGCTGACGTCCTGTCGGCCAGTTGTTTAGGGCTGGGTATCACGGTTCATGTTAATGAGCAACACCAGAACAATACCTTACTATGAATAGAACCCCCAACCCCCCTGTGTGTGATCTGAAACCCTCCTCCTTCCACGTGTCCGGTGAAGCCCAGCGACACACTGGGACTCAGCTGCAGAGAGTTCTGTATGTAACAGGGGTTCTGGGAATTCTGTCTGGCTGCCATTACTCTAGCTGCTGCAATGGTAACCGTGGAAACGTAGAGCATCTCCCACAGACAGGTCATCATCGGAACAACTCCCGCTGCCACTGGAATCATCTCCAGCTCTCGGGAAATGGGTCGGTGAAAACAGAAATAACCCACACAGCATTTCTGTTCAAATGCCCATCCCTGGCCGCTCTGGGTCCTTGGCTGTTTTTGATCAGTTGGTACCACAGAGAGGTTTGATACCCAGCCCTGGTTTCTCTCTCTCTCTCTCTCTCTCTCTCCCTCCACTATTTCACTTTTTTTTTCAAGTACAAACTGCTTAACAAACTGAAAGATGTTGGCGAGAGAGGTTTTTTTTTTTTTCTTCTTCTTTGAGCACACTGGGAAGGGGAAAGGTGTTGAGCCTACAGTGCACGTGTATCCTCTGTAACTATGGCAGCTCTTTACTTCAGCTTCCTGTTCCTTTTAGCTTGAATCTGCTCTAGAAGTTGGATCTTTTTAATCAGCAGTTTTATTTTTGACCGAGGACAGTTCTAATGAGACCCATGGAACCCTGGGAACCAGGCTGACTTCCAACCACAGTGTGTGTAAAGCAGCATCTTTCTTGGATGGAGCCACTCAGAGGAGTCGCCGTGGAACTGGTTCAGGCCGGCAACAAGCAGTCCTTCAGCATTGGAAGACTTGGGATTTGGGACAGGAACCCTAACCCTAATTGGTAGAAAATGTGAACTTAAAGGTGTCTTGTAAAGTTTAATCTTTACTTTGAAGCGATTGTATCAGGGGTGTTCCTGTAATCCAGTCTTTAATTTGATCCTTCAGAGCCCAACAGAACAGGATTATTCACAGCTGTACCCCTACCAACAGCTGATATTTTACACAGTCAGGTCCAGATGACCTCCCACATACTGTATATTTGACATTTCTGTGATAATGTTTCTTGTTACTGATGGGCAGCTCTCGCATGTCCAGCTCTATGGAGTAAGGTCTGGCTTCGCCACAGATGCACTCTGGGAAAGGAAAAAGAAAACCAAAAGAAGCAAAACATTTCCAGTGTGTAACTTGTGATCTTGAAGTTGTTTCCCGTAGAGAACAGTCACCCAGAGAGAGGAATGGGAGAGACGTTCCTGTCTCTGGGAGGAACTGCCGTTGATCCAGACTACTGAAGGGCAAACATGTATGTGATTCTTAGAGCGTCCAGGGCCTCAGCTCCAGGTTTACACACCGTGTGTATTCATATATTTCTTTTTCAGATGTTTTAATGCAATCTCGAACCGTCCTCCATGTGTCATTCATACTCACTGCTGCCTTTCTTGCTGATTTTGCTGTTAAGCTTCTGTGAGTGAAAGGCGACCCCCCCATCCCAGCAGGCCTTGGAGCCGTTAGAACTCTGTGTGGATGCAGTATTGTGTTGAGCTGTTCTATATTGCTTTTTCACTCCATTTGTTCCAAGTGTGTCTGCAATATTACCAAGTCATTATAATGCACGGACTAACTTCTTATTTTATACTTGTTATTTGTCTAATTTATTGGTCATGTCAGTATTGTAACCATGTTGTGCTAACAGCTGTGAAGTGTAACATGTGGACCTGCCAGCTGCTCTGTGTGCGGTCTGCATTAACAACCAATAGCACGCCTGCTTTCATATGTCTGTTGTTGCTCTGCATGGTGACTTGAGGTGTCACGTTTTAATAGGTCAGTTATTTTTGTAGCTTATTGAGCCCAAGTTTAGTCTCATAAATAGGTTTTATTTACAAAACATGAACAAAACAGCATCAATTGAATTAGTATTATAAGGAAGTTTTATTAAACAATGATGAACTGAAGTATTGTCTTAAAGTTGCATTTATTTGGCAAAGAATGGTGCTGTCACTCCATTTCAAGGCTGTCCAGCCTGGATTCGGTGATGCGTTAACTGATGACAATATTTGAGTTTAAAAAAAATGACTATACAATAGTGACATCAGGGTTTTGGACCCTAGCTAGCTTCAGCCAGTGGGGATTATTTTCTTATGTATTTAAGACTTAGAGTGGGGAGCTGGGCATCAACAACTGGCTCCAACTTGGAATGCTTTTTTATTGGAGTCGTGAACATTTTTCGGTTTTCTAGTTTCAACACGTGCAGGTGTTGGTTTCCGTAGCGACCGCTGTACTTCCAGGAGCTTGTTGTGTTGCAGCCATGGAGCACAGTAAGCGGCGCTCTAAAGAAATCACCGTTGAATCCAAATCAAAGGTTCCTCTTATCTGTGACACAAGCACGTGACCCGTTTCTACTCCATCCCTCAAAGAACCAGAATCAAAAGGAAGAATAGGGATTGGATTTAGAATTTTTAAATCGCAGCATTGCCCAGTGCCTAGTCGTATTTTCTAATGTCCAGTCAGCGTTTAGCAGCAGACAAGAGTAGAGCCCTATGGACTCTGTCTTAAAGCTTTTTACATTTCCATGATTCTGTCATCAGAAACTGTTAACGCTGCCACCAGTCCGGGCCCTCGTTAAGAAAGACCCTTGTCACCGGGCTCACAACTTTGATCAGGGTCTCTTAAATGAGGTCGAAGCCCCTCCAGTCATCAGCCAGCTGGCGATGTCAGCAGGCACCGCAGGTTGCAGGCCACGCATCATTTAAGTATTGACAGTTCGAAAAGCAGAAAAAAAGTTAACAAAATGCAGTTTTATAGAATGACTAGTGTCATACTTTGCAGGGTTTCCCCCAGAAATGTGACCGTGCTGTGGGAGACCACTGTTAATAATAATTATATAATAATAATGGCAGAAACATTTTCTACTGGGATATCGGCACTACTGCTCCCCAGGTTGTGGACACACCACTTCCATTTAGAGACTGACAGCTGGACTCTAGCACCACCTTCAGGTAGAGTTTCACATTTTCACACAGAATACGTGACATCTAACAGATTGCAGATTGTCAGATAATATCAGCACATTTAGTCCATGAGCCCCTAATTTGGACCATTGGTATCATCTGGGGGGACAAACTCTCATAGTGAATTTTGGCAATGTATACACCCCTAGCACTAGAAGAATCCCGATAGCAGAGCAGGGTGTTAGCCAAATCACTTTTTCAGCTTATGAAGTTACTAACCCCCTATGTTAAATTCAGTTTTTGTGTGTTTCTGGTTTAAAGGAGTCCTGTGACCTCTGTGTTTGTCAGACAGATTCAGTCCTGAAGGGTCCCCTTTCCGACGATACCAAGCACCATATTATACAGTCCCTGACAAAAGTCTTGTCGCTTGTGTACAAATTGACGTGAAGTGCCGCTGAAATATATTTCTAATCAAGATTTATTTACAAGAAATGTTTCATTTTAATCCCAACTGCTTTTGTAATGTTTCAGACAAAAAAAACTAGTCAAAAAGTATTCTAATATTCCCAGCTTGTAAAGCCATTGAGTCAATTTTTGCAAAGACATAATGTTTGTCTCCTTGTCATATGAGCTTCACCTGGGACTAATAATGGCCAATCAGGTCTCAGGTGTGTATAAGAACAACCCCGTACAACGACCTTACATCAACTGCAACTACCTCTGCAAACATGCCTAAGATTCCCCTGAGACTAAAGGTTGGATTATCAAGAGGCTGAAGACCAGATCCACTGCTGATGTCGCGACACCTCAATGTGTTCTCAGCGTCAAGGACAGAGGATACAAAACATTTGAAGACACTGGAGTGTTTTTGACAAGCCCAGGTCAGGCAGACCTCGCAAGACAACTGCTCGAGAGGACCGTTTCTTGGCTCGAAAATCCAAGGCCAGCCCATTTCCACTGCAGCAGAGCTCCACGAGACCTGTCCCCTAAGTCCCTGTGTCACCAGAACAGTTTGTCGGATTCTGTCTCGAAGTGGCCTCCATGGTGGAATCAGGGCCCAGAAGTGGAAGGCAAATCAATAGTCTCAAATACCAAGACATCTTCTTACCTCTTATATTCCCAACCATAAAAGAGGCCAAATTCTGCAGCAGGATGGTGCTCCATCGCATACTCCATCTCCACTTCAAAGTTCCTCAAGGCGAAGAAGATCCAGATGTCCAGGATTGCCGCCCAGTCACCGACATGACATCATGGAGCATAGTGTGGGGAGGATGAAAGAGAAGCATGGAAGACCAACCAAAAATATTGATAACTCTGGAGCTTCCTATCTATCCTGATGACTTCATCAACACATGGTCTGAATCCTTGCCAAACCGCATGGTCCAGTCCTTCAAGCTCATGGAAGTCATACAAGATATTAAATTTGAATCTCACAGCACCACTATTTAATTTGCTGACATATTTAGTATTTGTAGTAAATTTGTTCAATTTCTTGAGGCGACAAAACTTTTGTCTTGCCAAAATTTGACCTTTCGGTCTTGTTTAAATAATAAATCTTTTTTAGTGAAACTAATTTATTTCAGTGCATTGACATCATTTGGAGGTTTAGCTTTTCATATGAGCTATTCTTACACAAATTGATTAATTAAAAGTCAGGTTAATAGCAGGTGTTTCTACAAAATGATAGCAACAAGCTTTTGTCAGGACTGTAGAATATTGACAATATCCCTACCATTTTTTTTTATTTATTTATCCTTTATTTAACCAGGTAATACCCATTGAGATTAAAATCTATTTGCAAGGAGACCTGGCCAAGATAGGCATCAACATTACAATCACATCATCACATACGCACAAAGACACACACATGAAAACCAAATATGCACTTACAATGAAATCTCAATTAAACATCGACATGTGAGGGAGTCCAACTCAAAGCTTCTCATTCTCAGCCTAAAAATAC
>NW_022605626.1:440292-446472 GCF_008692095.1 Etheostoma spectabile | reverse complement strand
GAGGACAGTTTAATGCGGACCCATGGCACCCTGGGAAACCAGGCTGACTTCCAAAAACAGTGTGGTAAAGCCGGCATCTTTCTTTGGCTGGAGCCACTCAGAGGAGTCGCCGGGGACTGGTTCAGCCGGCAACAAGCAGGTCCTTCAGAATTGAAGGACTGGGATTGGGACAGGAAACCCTAAACCCTACTGGTAGAACTGTGAAATGAAAGGTGTCTTTGTAAAGTTTAACCTCTTACTTTGAAGCGATTGTATTCAGGGGTGTTCATGTAATCAAGTCTTTAATTTGATCCTTCAGAGCCCAAACAGAACAGGATTATTCACGGCTGTACCCTACCAACAGCTGATATTTACCAGTCCGGTCCAGATGAACGCCACATAAGTAATTTGACAGTTCTTGATAATGTTTCTGTTACTGATGGGGCAGCTCTCGCATATCAGCTCTATGGAGTAATGTTGGCTTCGCCACAGATGCACTCCGGGGCAAGGAAAAACGAAACACCAAAAGAAGCAAAACAGTTCCAAGTGTTGTAACTTGTGATTCTTGAAGTGTTTCCCGGTAGAAGAACAGTCACCCAGAGAAGGAGAATGGGAGAGACGTTCCTGTCTCTCTGGGCGGAACTGCCGTGATCCAGACTACGCAGGGCAAACTGTATTGATCTATAGAGCGTTTCCAGGAATTCCAGCTCCAGTTTCAAACACGTGTGTATTTCTAGATTTTCTTTTCAGATTGTTTTACTCAATCTCGAAACCGTCTCCATGTGTCATTCATACTCACTGCTGCCTTTCTTGTGATTTTTGCTGGTAGCTGCTGTGAGTGAAGGCGGACCCCCCCCATCCCAGCAGCTGGGAGCGTTAGAAACTCTGGGTGGATGCCGTATTGTGTTGAGCTGTTTATATTGCTTTTTCAATACTCCATGTGGCGCCAAGTGTGTCTGCAATATTACCAAGTTCATTATAATGCACGGAATAAGTACTAACGTCTTATTTATCGTGTTATGTGTCTAAATTAGTGGTATGTCAGTATGTAACCATGTTGTGCTAACAGTGTGAAGTGTAACATGTGGGACCTGCCAGCTGCCCGGGTGCGTGCATTAACAACCAATAGCAAACCCGGGGGGGCCTGCTTTCATATGTCTGTTGTTGCTCTGCATTGGTACTTGAGGGGTCAGTTTTTAAGAGGCAGTTATTGTTTTCGCTTATTGAGCCAAGTTTATCTTCATAAAGAGGTTTTTATTTACAAAACATGAACAAAACAGCATTCACTTGAAAGTATTATAGGAGTTTTATAAACAAATGATGAACTGAAAGTATTGTCTTAAAGGTGCATTATTTGGGCAAAGAAATGGTGCTGTCCCTCAATTTCAAGGCTGTCAGCCTGGCTCGGTGATGAGTAACGATTGTACATATTTGAGTTTAAAAAAATGACTAACAATAGTGACATCAGGGTGTGGACCATAGCTAGCTTCAGCCAGTGGGGTTATTTTCTTATGTATTTAAGACTAGAGGGGGAGCTGGGCATCAACAGCGGCTCCCAACTGGAATGCTTTTTTAAGGGAGTCAGTGAACATTTTTCGGTTTTTATTTCAAAACACGTGCAGGTGGTTGGTTTCCGGAGCGACCGCTGTACTTCAGGAGCTTGTTGTGTGCAGCCATGGAGCACAGTACAGCGGCGCTCTAAAGAAATCACCGTTGACTTCCCAATCAAAGGTTCCTCGTATTCTGTGACCACAAGGCACGTGAACCGTTCTACCCATCCGTCAAAGAACCAGAATCAAAAAAAGGGAAAGACAGGGATGGATTTAGAATTTTTAAATCGCAGCATTGACCAGTGCTGTCGTATTTTCTAATGTCCAGTCAGCGTTAGCAGGTCAGTGAACAAAGAGTAGAGCCCTATGGACTCGGTTCTTTTAAGCTTTTTACATTTCCCTGTTCTGTCATCAGAAAACTGTTAACGCTGCCCACAGGTCCGGGCCCGAGTAAGGAAAGACCCTTGTCACCGGGCTCACAACTTTGATCAGGGTCTCTAAATGAGGTCGAAGCCCCTCCAGTCATCAAGACAGATGGCGATGTCCAGCAGGCAGCAGGGGTTGGCAGGCACGCTTCATTTAAAGTTTGACGTTCGCAAAAAGCAGAAAAAAAGTTAACAAAATGCAGTTTTAATAGCATGACTGCTGTCATACTTTGCAGTTTCCCCCAGAAATGGGGAACGTGTGTGGGAGACCCACTGTAATACTAATATATACTATAATGGCAGAAAATTTTTCTACTGGATATCGGGCAACTACTGCTCCCCCGTTTGTGGACACCCATCCATGTAGAGGACGACAGTGGACTCTAGCCACCACCTTCAGGTAGAGTTTCACATTTCACACAGAATACGTGGGAAAATCTAACAGATTGCAGATGGTCAGATAATATCCGAACATGTTCGTCATGAGCCCAATTTTGGACCACTTGGTAATCATCTGGGGGGACAAAAATCTCATAGTGAATTTGGCAATGGATACACCCCTAGCACGAGAAGAATCCCGCTGCCCGGCAGGGTGTTAGGCCAAATCACTGTTCGCTTATTTGAATGGTACTAAGCCCCTATGTTTAACTCAGTTTTTTGTGTGGTTCTGGTTTAAAGGAGTCCGTGGACCGTGTGTGTGTCAGGACAGATTCAGTCTGAAGGGTCCCCTTTCCGACGAGACCCAAACGCACCATATTATTTACAGTCACTGACAAAAAGTCTTGTCGCGGGGGTCCAAATTGCGTGAAGTGCGCTGGAAATATATTTCTAATCAAGAGTTATTTACAAGAACAGTTCATGTTAAATCCAAAACCGCTTGTGAATAATGTTTCAGAAGCAAAAAGACAACAGTCAAAAAGGATTCTAATATTCACAGGCTGGTTTAAGGCCCATTGAGTCAATTTTGCACAGACATAAGTGTTGCGCTTGTCATATGAGCTTCACCGGGGAATAAGAAGGGACCATCAGGTCTTCAGTGTGTGGTATAAGAACAACCCAAGTACAATAGCCCTGCACATCACACTGCAACTAGACCTCTGCAAACAGCCTAAGATCACCTGAGGGACTAAAGGTGGGAGTATCAAGAGGCTGAAGACCAGATACCCACTGCGGGATTGGCAGGACACCTTTCAATGTGTCTCAGCGTCAAGGACAGAGGATACAAAACATTTGAAGGGACACTGGAGATGTTTTGACAAGCCCAGGTCAGGCAGACATCGCAAGACAAACTGCTCGAGAGGACCGGTTTCTTGGCTCGGAAAATCCAGGCAAGCCCATTTTCCACTGCAGCAGAGCTCCCCGGACTGGTTACCCTTAAGTTCCCTGTGTAAAACAGAACAGTTTGCGGATTCTGTCTCGCCGTGGCCTCCATGGTGGAAGAATCGGGCCCAGAAGTGGAAGGCAAACTCAATAGTATAAATACAAAGGATCAGCTTAGCTACCTTCTTATATTCCCAACCATAAAAGAGGCAAATCTGCAGGCAGGATGGTGATCCATCGCATACTTCCCTTCCACTCAAAGTCCTCAAGGCGAGAAGATCCAGTGGTCCCAGGATTGGCCGGCCCAGTCCCAGACATAAACATCAGGAGCATATGTGGGGGGAGGATGAAAGAGGGGAAGAATGGAAGACCCAAACCAAAAGAATATTGATGGAACTCTGGGAGCTTCCAGCTATCTTCCTGATGACCATCAACAACATGGTCTGAATCCCTGCCCAAACCGCATGTCAGTCGAAAGCGACATGGAAAGTATACAAGATATTAAAACTTGAATCTCACACGCACCACTATTAATTTGCTGGACAATATTTAGTATTTTTTGTGTAAAATGTGTTTCAATTTCTTGGTATAGGCGACAACTTTGGTCTGCCAAAAAATTTTGACCTTTCTGTCTGGTTTAAATAATAAATCTTTTTTTAGTGGAAACTACTTTATTCAGTGCAACAAAAATTGGAACATCATTGGAGGTTTAAAGCTTTTATATGAGCTATTCTACACCAATTGATTAATTAAAAGTCAGGTTAATAGCAGAGTGTTTCTAACATAGATAAGCAAACCAACTGTGGCAGGGAGTAGAATATTGACAATATTCACTACCATTTTTTTTTTATTTATTTATCCTTATTTAACCAGTAATGACCCATTGAGATTAATATTTGCGAGTGAGACCTGGCCAGATAGGCATCAACATTACATCCACATTCCTCACATACGCACCAAGACACACCACTGAAACCAAAAAGCAAGTAAAATGGAAATCCAATTAAACTCGACATGTGAGGGAGTGCCACTCAAAGATCTCATTCTCAGCCTTACAAAATGACTCAAAGGAACCACTTACTAAGTTTCAAGTTTCTTCTGCAGCAAAACTCATGTGAAGGAGCAGGTGAGCAAAGGCCATTGTTACGCTCGGTCCGACCAGCTCAGTCCCGACCCGAGCAGTCATGACCCAGCTCAGTCCTGGACCCAGCTCAGTCCGGGGACCCAGCTCAGTCCTGACCCGCTCAGTCCTGACCCAGCTCAGTCCAAAACACAGCTCAGTCCCGACCCAGCTCAGTCCTGACCCAGCTCAGTCCCAACCCCCCCACCCAGCTCAGTCCTGACCCAGCTCAGTCCCGACCCAGCTCAGTCCCGACCCAGCTCAGTCCTGACCCGTGGGACAGAGAACAAGACAACAGCCTGAGGACGGAGACAGTAAGGACCAGGACTTTTCTTCATAAGAAGTGAACATAAATAAGATGGAAGTGCACCAAGAATAGCCTTATATACAGTATAAATGTATACTAATGACAAAGCCTCCGTGTAGCCAAAGCAGACCACCCTACACGGGAAGACAGCTCACAGTGATGGGTGCCCACTTTACAATTAGTACTAGATCTCAACGATGCATGATAGGCTGCGTCAATCATCTGACGGCATCGAGCAGATGAATGCATATAGAGTATATCACCATAATCCAGCACAGGTAAAAAAGTTGATGCCACTAACCGTTTTTTAACATTAAAAGAAAAGCACAGCTTATTTCGAAAGTAAAAACCCAATTTTAGTCTCAACTTTCACACTAGACAGTGAACATGAGGCTTAAAAGACAATAACCATACCAAGATATTTATAAGTTGTAACAGCCATGAGCCTAAACTAGATATACACCAGATTTAAAAAATAGAATTCAACATAGGGGGCTAGTAACTTCATGAGCTGAAAAGAAGTGATTTCCCCAACCCCCCCGCTCTGCTGTCGGGATTTTTCTTGTACTAGGGGTGTATACCTTCCCCCCAATGATACTGTTCCCCCCCCTGGCTCTTGGACTAATTCAGTCTCCCAGGGGGATCAACCTCTTGACACATTACGCGGCTTGAAAGGCTCTTATAAAAGCAAACTTGTGTTGTGGTGGAATGAAGAAAAGTGCAGCGTGGAGGACACTTTGATACTTCTCTGTGTTCCAGTAAAGCTTCCACGCCTTAGAGCCTCTTGGTGGTTGGCTTCCATGGCTCTACATCACCACACACTGTTGGTGGCTCACTTCTCCTGCAGTGTTTCATCTGTGTGTGTGTGTGTGTGTGTGTGTGTGTGTGTGTGTGAATGAATGGTTTACTGAGTCAATTAGCTCTCCAGCAGACCCGTGTGTTCCCCTGTCCCTGCCACCGCTGCAGCTTCATAGAGAGGAGCAGACAGCAGACATCTGGAGCTGCCCAACGTGTTCCAAGTGGAAAACCCAGTGTACATGTGGTTTTTATCTGCCATGTGAAGGGAGTAGTTTAACTACGTCAGAAAATAAATCAAATGTCCTTTATTAAAGGATGTCAGAGGGCAAACGTCCTGTGGCTGTGAAGGAAGAGTCCCAATGAAAACTGTGTCCCAGCAGGTGTGTTTGTTGGACTCTGGAAAGTCAAAGAATGCACGTTGTCCCACTGTTCCTGACATCCCTGCAGTGAGTCCAGAAGGCCGGGGTCTTGGCCTCCGTAGACATGCTCCCCTGCTTGTTGTCTTCCAGCATCACGGTCACATGACCGTCCACACACCTGTCCTCTCTGCATGGGGACATTCAGCTCCATAGTTCATGTCCAGTTCCACGTCACCCTCTCCACTTTCTAACTTCTCATTGGTTCCTGATATGTTCAGGTTAGGGTTAACCCTAACCCTGATATGTTCAGGTTAGGCTAACC
>NW_022605626.1:439652-439990 GCF_008692095.1 Etheostoma spectabile | reverse complement strand
AACTAAATGGAGAGCACGACGTCCAGTTTTGTCCTAATGGTCTAATCTCTGTTAAGGTGCTAATGTGTTTTATTGCACATTTAAAACATTAAGCAATTACAAAACTATCAAATGTTCACTTTTTTAAAATAAAGGTAAAGACTCGGCTGCAGGCTGTGGACAGATCCTGAGTCAGCTCGCAGCAGCACCCGTCCTTCATCATGTGGCCAGAGGAGCACGGACTGGTCACAGTGGAGAGCGGCGCCTGCCCAGCAGCCCTTGAGCAGGGCACTGCACTCGCACCATGCACTTACATGCACTTGCACTATGCACTCACACATGCACTCCCACCATGCACT
>NW_022605626.1:421766-439415 GCF_008692095.1 Etheostoma spectabile | reverse complement strand
ATGCACTCCCACCATGCACTCCCACCATGCACTCCCACCATGCACTCCTTAAATCAGCCACTGAAGCAACGGAGAGAGGATCTGAGCGTGCAGCCCACCCAGAGCGAGAGGGGCTCCATCCGTTTCCACTCGGTCTTTACACAGCAGACGTGCGTCTGTTCTGGATGTCGAGCACAGGACTCTTAATACCACTCAGACCGCCAGCACATGGGTGTACAACATGGGCTCTACTTTATTGCAGTGTGTGGCACCCAGCTACCCAGAGTGCTTTGTGTTGGTACCACCGCAGCGTCTCTAAGACTTTCCACCCCTGACTTCAGACACGTTCTAAACCGTGTTGACAGGGACGCCGCTGCTCGTTAATCTGATGGAGGGGAGTGTGTGGGCTGCTCTGAGGCCCCCCCCCCCCGCCCAGTTACAGGCAGTCAGCGGCTTCTGATGGCTGGGGGGGACAGACCTCTTTGATCAAGGCCGTAGGTTTGGTTTAAACACGGGGTGGGGGGGGGTATACTGATTTTGAATCTAATTGAATTCTTCTCCTGTATTGTTCAAAACTTTCTGCATATTCCAAACCATCCCGTGTGTCTCTGGAGGGTTTTTATTGGGAATCAGGTACAAGTTGTTAACATTGTTAAAGCCCAAAACTCGAAAAGTAGAAATCCCCTGCACCCCCGCTAAAATCTCCTTTGGCTTTGATAGAACAGCTGCTGGAGAATGAGCACAATGAGCTGTAGGCAGCCATCGGCCCCCAGGGGCCCCAGGCGTGCTGCAGGTGAAGTTCCATTATGGACAGATTGTTTTTTTAATTCTATTTGAGATATGATCATTTTTAACTTGTAGGTATTTATTTCAGTTTTTCTTAAAGCTGAGGAATGACAACAACGCGTCCACAGGACACGAGCCTTCTGGGAGTTTCAGCCTTTATTCTAATGTGAAGTCTTCAGTCCCCCCCCCGCCCCGTAGAGTGAAGGTTCATAGTATACATACCACTCATTTCTAGGTCTTCTATAAAGATATGGTGTGTTGGTGTGTGTGTGTGGGGGGGGGTTAGGGTTAGGGTTAGGGTTAGGATCTGGGCCCTAGTTGGTTGTACTGACAGTACTTCATATCTTATCTCTTAATCATATCTGACAGTGTTGTAAGCGTCACACTGAATTATGCTAAAAAATAAGTTATTATAAGAGAAGAACGACTAGTCTTCCAAGCCCAACTTGTCGCTGTCAGACCTGATTGTCGGTGCTTTTTTGTTTTTTTTTGTGCCCCGCCCCCCCCCACGGAGGCATGGCTAGGCTCCTTCGCCACTTACAGTTTGACCACGGGGGGGACCGCACACGGCGCACACACAACACCCACCACGCTCGTTTTTCGCCGGTGTGTAGATGTGTAGTAGAGGTGTTGTCGAAATGTTTCAGCATAAAGTAACGCATCATGAGAAGCGAGCCTGTTCATGGACATGCTTCCATAATTTCATTATTCATAACTCCCATCGTCTCTTTAAGTTCCGGGTGAAATCCCCAGATTGGTGCTCGAGCTGAAACTATAAATCAGGATGTGTCATGTTCTTTTTTATATTTAGAAATCGATTTTGTTGGAGAATCTCAAAACAATTCTAATTCTACAGCATATCTTATATATATGACATGTATTCATTTTGTTGTCCCATAAATAGGCTTCATAAACATAATGTAGCCGTGTGTGATATGTATCTCCGGTTCTGTCCTCGGCATCTGAGTCGGACCATATTTCATATTTCTCATTCTTATTATTGATCCATATCTCAGCGAGGCCGGCGGCTGGTCTCAGGCCTGCTCCTCCACAGCGATGGAACCACTCATATTAAAAGATGAATATTAATATGGAGGCTATTGGGAAAAACAGGCGTGGGGGGGAACGTTTTACCAGCGCGAGGAAGAATCTTCGTCAAGATTCAAAATCTATTATTATTATTATTATTATTATTATTATTATTATTATTATTATTATCATTATCATCATCATTATAATTATTATTACTGTAATTAATATCACAATGGGGACATGCACACTGTAGCAGCAGTGGACAGGGAAGTACAATACACTACAGATAAATACATATAGTATAAATAGTCAAATGTAGGAATATTGTTATTATTTTAAATTGCACCGATTGAATGTGAATGTATCTCTCTTATTACACACAGTGTTCTGGGTTTTTACATTCTACGCATGGATATATATTTACATATTAAACATGGTAAAATATTTCGAGCTGGTATCATGGTGCGACCGTTAAATATATTTCATTATGGGACATATTGAAATATAGATAGGCCTATTTCCCCAGCAGAATCCCAATATATCCGGTACGCATGGCTCCCTGCACATCGATTACACTAAAAGACTCATTCATACCTTTCATATTTTAAAATTCAGTCGAATATGAATCTATATTTTTGGGTAGATAATTTCCCAACACAGAAATCAGTGGCTCGTGGTTCTAATCGGGGCCTCACTGCTGCAGTAATACACACTATGTAGAACTAGAACTATACTATATAGAAATATACACTATACACTATATAACTTAAATACAAATATATATTTATATATAGGCTATGTTTTTTAAAATAGCCTACCTGTAAAATGGCCTTCTGTGCAGAAGAAGCACGCGCACAAGTTTCAGAGTAAAGTGTGTGTGTGTGTGTGTGTGTGTGTGTGTGTGTGTGTCTGAAGGCGGGTCCGGGACTGCGGGTCTCTCCTGATCTCCATCATCTCGGCATCTCAGCTCCCGGGAACACAGCTCTCCCAGACCTCCCTCTGGCGGAGCCGCAGCGCGAGCCTGCACCATCCACAGGTGAGAGGGACCCGACAGACCCCCACAGCCCGGGACAGAGCCCCACAGACCGGGACGGAGCGGGATTACAGAGACCGGGACCGAGCGGGACTATAAAAGGCCGGGACCGAGCGGGACTATAAAGGCTGGGACCGAGCGGGACTACAAAGACCGGGACCGGGACCGAGCGGGACTATAAAGGCCGGGACCAAGCGGGACCGAGCCGGACCGAGCCGGACTGAGCAGCCTCCTCCTGCCTCGGGTTCCACCATGCTGAGCGACATTCAGACAGAAGAGAGAGGTGAGTCTCTCTCTCGGGACCAGTCCTGCTGGACTTTAGTCCTCATGTGAAGGATCAGGAGGGCACCAGGATGAAAAAAGAAATGGTTTTTATTAGTTTAAAATGAAACTACGTTCAAATATTTGATAATATAGAAAATGAACATTCTAAATCTAAAATAAAATGGCACTGCTCTTTAATCTTCCTAACAGTACATATCTATCTCTCTCTCTCTCTTCTCTCTCTCTCTCTCTCTCTCTCTCTCTCTATATATATATATATATATATATATAATAATATATATATATAATGTAAAAATATACATTCATTTTCAGAGATGATCCATGTGTATTCTTTGGAGCAGAAAGATATTTACATGTTGACCTTTGAAATGAAGTAAAACTCAGATGAAGTACTTTTTACTGCACTATACTACATTTCCTGACTGTTAGGATTTTACAGTACTTTGCTAGTAAGCAGGAGAAGAAGATGAGCACGTCAGACCCAGGGAGGACGGGCCCCCCTGGCCCCCCCGGCCCCCCCGGCCCCCACATTGGGCCGCCTTCAACATCCCAGCAGGAGTTTGTGAAGTGCAAATGATGATATATAATATATAATATATAAATACGCCCGCCATACTGTGGCGTTATCTTCTAATAAAAGAGTGTAAACAAACACAGTGAGTACAGAGCATGCTGGGTAAATGGTGCCTTTATTTATTCATATCATACAACACATGTCATATTTCCTTCAATGAAACATGACTCAACTATATTCACCAAAAAGCTGACTCTGCTAGCATAATCCAACAATGTTTCAGATCCTAGTCACTCCACATGACGGAGCATTCATCAGACGTTAGAGAACACAGAGGCCAGGTCGTGTATACACAAAGAAAACAGGGAATATAGTAGTACAAGTATACTGCAATACTGAATGGCAGTATATGAGGCCCTTGTAGAACAATGCAGTAGTCCAACTGCAAGAGGCCAAAGAACAAAGAAATCCAAACGAAAAGCACATGATGATCCACTAACAGGTATGGTGGAACCCCAAAATCCACATCCCCCCACCCCCCCCACTCTGACCACTCAGCCTCTGCTTCAGAGAATAGGGTTATTTTAAGTATTTTAAGTATTTTAAGTATTGTAGGTATTGTAGGTGTTTTAGGAACTGCACCCTGACCCAGGTGACTCTGTGACCCTGCTCTGTGGCTGCCAGGCGGGGCCTGTGTGTGTGAGGGCTGCACGCGGATCATCTCAGACCGCTTCCTGATGCGGGTCAGCGGCGCGTCCTGGCACGAGGGGTGTCTGCAGTGCGCGGCGTGCCAGAGGCCGCTCACCGCCACCTGCTTCATCAGAGACCGCACGGTGTACTGCCGGGCCCACTACCAGAAGTAAGCTCTCTCCTCTACTAGCACTACCACATCTCTATAGGAAGTATCTGTGTGCTGGGGGCCGGGGGCCGGGGGCCGGGGCGGGGGGGGGGGGGGCAGGGGGGGCTGTGTCTGAGCCGCAGGCTTCCAGTGTTTGTTGAACCAACACGGGCCCGCTCCCTGCAGGCCGGCCGGCCGGCTTTGTCAAACGAGCAGCTGAAACCGGGAGCAGAGCATCAAATTATTCAAAATGACACAAAATATTCATCAGAGCTGGCATTATGGATTGTATTCTCTTGTTTTTGTTCATAATTCCCAGATCTGATGAATGACTCCTGTGCTGTTCTGAATGTAAATATCTATAATATCATATCTATAATTAAAATATCTGTAATGATCATATCACTGGAATTAATAGTGCTGCAGTCACAGTAAGGCAGTGTGTGTGTGTGTGTGTGTGTTGTGTGTGTGTGTGTGTGTGTGTGTGTGTGTGCAGGGTTCTTCTCTGAGCATAATTCCCATTTAGTGATGCATTAGAGTGATAGCAGTGGTGAACTGGATATTTTACATTTACAAGAAGAAATTGCTAAATAATAATGTAAATAATATTTTAATTTTTTTCAAGGGTTATTATAAAGGATAACCAACTGCTAAAACGCTAGCTTGAATTTGGAACTATTAGACATGCTCCGGATTGTGTTTTGTGATCATATCCATATCCATGCATCATATTCATCTCTCCGTCTATGAAAGCCAAATATCCATCATTCACATCCTCTCATCTCACCCTCTGGTCAAATTAAAAAAGAAATAAAAAGACTCCATAATTTGATTAAAACAAATTAAATATTATTAATATCATAGGATAATATTAGGAATATTTCTAAACCTTAGAGATATTAGAGTCAGACACAGAGTTCGTGGTCGAGTTCCACAGTGGTGTCCGGCTGCTGGAGGGAAAGAAAATCCTGTTAGAGACCAGGACCCGGGACCCAGGACCGGGACCTGGAGGGAGGGGGGGGGGGGGGGGGGCATAATCTCAGTCCCTGATAATAAAGTCATGAATTAAAGTCAGTGGGCCCTGTGGAGGGCCGCTTCTGGGCCCCAGGCCGTATGTTTGACACCCTATTAGACAATATATTCATAACGAATGTCATAGGATAATAATAATAATAATAATAATAATAATAATAATAATAATAATAATAATAATAATAATTGATTGAGGAGGGGGAAATTACAATGACAAGTCTATATTAATGGGAGAGATGCATGCTCCACTTTGTAAGAGCAGGGCACTACGACTGGTAGCAGCTCTCTCCGGTGGGGGGGGGGGGGGGGGGGGTGAATAGTGGAGTCAAGGGGGGGGGGGGGCTTTTCTTGTGGAGTGGTCTGCTGAGGAATCGGGTTTCTTGGTGAGTGTTATACCGGGAGGATGGTGTTCCTCTGGGGCACCGCCTCCGACTCTCCGGCAGGGCGTGAGGTTAGTCCCCCCCCCCCGGAGGTGGAGGAGGTTCTGTTGGCAGTCGGTGCTGCGGACGCGGCAGGGAGCGAAGCGGTAGCGACAGGTGAGCAAGACAAGGGGGAGGTACGGTGCCTGTCTGGGCAGCAGCGGGCTCCGGTGCCAGTGGGGGGGGACTCTGAGTGTGGAGGTGCTGATGTGCAGTCCCAGTCAGGAACTACTGAGGATGTAGCCTCCACCAGTTCTCCAGGAGGTCCTACTGGGATCACCACTGATAAGCAGGGTGGGGGCCCAGCTGTCAGGCATCATGTGCTAGTGAGGACATGGAGGATGAGTCGGATGCTGATACTGGTTCTGTTGGAGAAGTTAATCAGAGCACGGATTTGGATTCATTAGAAGAAATAGATTGTTTTCTGAATGACTCATTTACAGTTTTTCACAACTGCTAAAACACTAAACCCCATAGTCGGAACCAAATGCTCAGTCGCCTGAACCCACTGATGGAATCAATCACTCTTTTGGCAAAACCAGAAGCACGTTTCACCTGTTTAGACACAACTGGCCAACTCATTTTCATAGTGATACACCCGTGCTGCATGGTGAGCACAGGAGACAAAAGTCAAACACAACCAAAGCACAGGTGTCACCACTGGAACACAACAACTCAAAATGGATCCCACCTGTGGCTAACGGCGTGAGGGAACATAAACAGTTCAGAGAGCACTGGTTGGTGAGGCCCTGCAATGGATAGAACTCTGAGAGGAAGAGTTCGTGTGAGAGGAGGTCGAGGAGGTCGAGGAGGTCAGCAAAGATAAAGAACAGTAACATCTGATGAAATCAGAGCTGCTGTGATTGGCCAGGTTCTTGTCCATGGTATGAGCATGAGGGAGGCGGGACAAAGGGTCCAACCAAACGTCCTGTGGCCTGACCCAGTCCGGAGACATGATGCTGTGGCTGAGTAATGCACTTATTTGTATATTTTTGTACTTTATTTTTACATGGGCACAAGTGGCAAATGCAGAAGAATTCTGTTTGTTTTTACAAGACTGTTTTGTCTTTTGGAACTTAAGTGCTTAATGCACAGGTTTTTTTAGTTTTGCAACACGCATTTAGCCCACAGTGACCAATAAACATTTATTCCTCCAACTTCATGTCCTGAGAAGCCATGGTACTAATGTTAGTGCAGGGGTATTTGGTGGGGGGGGTCCCTATGCTCTTAGCCATGGTACTTACGTCAGTGCAAGGGTTGCTGTTTTGTTTAAGGCAGCGGCGGGGGTTACCATCATGTCTTCCACTGAGGGGGTACAGGGACGCCTGCTGGTTGTCAGGGCGGCGATAGAGAGCTCTGTGTTTTGTTTTGTTAATGTCTACGCTCCTAATCCGGGACCTGAAAGAGTGACTTTGTTCACCCAGTTAGAAGATGAAGTAAATAAGAAGCATCAGGACCAGCTGATTGTTGGTGGTGATTTAACTGTACTCCTGATTTCACTGTGGACAGGATAGGCGAGGAGCCTCACCCACTCTCAGCTCAGAGTCTGAACGGCATTATTACCCAGCTGGATCTGGTAGAGACCTGGAGGGTCAAACATCCACAGTCCCGGCAGTACACTTGGGTGAGGGTCATTAATGATAGGGTGTGTGCAGTCAGACTCGATAGGATCTGTATTTCACTGAACCTTAGTTCTAGACTAGCCTGCAATAGCACAACGCCTGTTGGCTTCACAGATCATCACTGTGTATGTGACACACCGGGAGCTGGTGTGTCCGTTTAAAAACTACTAAACCAGCACAATTCCTTCCACTGACAAAAAAATGGACCCAGACCAAACAGTGACTTAAATTTAGTACTTCATTCAACTTAAGTTAAAAGTTATAAGACAGTTCTTCCGTTAAAAAACACAAGTAATAAAAGTTAAAAACAGAGAATTGGGACCCAATCTCCTTGCCGCTAGTTCCCAGTGTCCATGACAGTCTGCCGTTACGTTGATCTCGAAAGGAGCGGCCGATTCCGCCGAGGGAAGCCTGGGCTCTTCTTCTCTTGCGCTGTCCAATTGCTGCTGAGGAAAGCTGGGCGGATGGGTTATGACAGGCAGCTCTTTCTTTTGAGGACTGAGGATATGGACCTTACTGGGCTCACATCGTTCTACAGTTCTGTCCTGCAGGCGTGGCGGGTGATGACGTGTTCGCGGGCTGCAGGAGAAACTCCGGGGATGCGGGTCTTTGAAGAACCGTTGTTTTTTTAATGACTTAATAGGGATTCAGGTGTTGCAGTCTGCCAGTCTGAGGGCCAGTCTCAGGGAGGCTGGGAACACTAAACTGGGTCACCTGATGAAGATGACTGGCGTCTCTGGTGAAGCTCTGAGAAGGAGTAGCAACATCACCTCCATCAGGCTCATTGACAGGGTGGTGCATGAGGTTTGTGCTGCCCTGGAGCAGCCTCAGCGGACGCTGGTACAGACTCTGTCTCTCTGTGAGCAGTGGAGTGAGGGGTAGGAATACAGTTTCCCCTCTCTGTCCATTACCCCATCTGTGGGGGAGTGGAGGGAGGAAGGCTGGGACCAAATAACTATCATACCTGAGTCAAGGTGCTGAACCTGCGGGCTCTGGCTGGGCTAGGAGAGTTGAGGTGGACCGAGTGTTTTGGTCCAGACGGTTCCCTGAAAGACAGTCGGCGAGCCCTGTACAAGCTGCCCGTTGAAAAGCGCCCGGCAGACCTCCAATGGAGGATTGCGCATGGGGCCATAGCTACAAACCACTACAGGGCACACATCGAACCCGAGCTGGGGGAGGGGTGTAGTTTTTGTTTTGAAGTGGAAACTCTGGCGCATCCGTTTGTTGGTTGTCCTCGGCTGACTGATGTGCTGGAGGTCACTAAAAGGTGGTTCAGGGTTTAGGACAGGTCTTTCCTTTGGAGTTTTTTATTTTTGGTCCATCCATACACTAAGACTAAGAAGGCTGTTCACGTCCTGTTGAATTTTTTTTTTGCTACGGCAAAACTGGCCATCTGTCTGTCCCGTAGTAATAAGGAGCAGGGGGCGGGCAGTGTGGAGCCGGCATCGAGGCTGGAGGGGCTGGTCAGAGCCCGGTTAAGGGTTGAGCACTCTTATTACCTGCTGGTGGACAATTTGGTGGGTTTTAGTAGTGTGTGGGCTGTAAAGGGGGTGCTGTGCTCCACTGGGGAGGGGAGAAGTTGGTGCCCAGGGGTTGAATGGAAGGCTTTTGTATTGATTGTATTTGTTTGGTTTGTTTTTTGGTCTGTTTGTTGGTTCTTCTTTGATCTGAAAATGGTCCATTAAAACCAAAACCTCCTCTCCTCTCTGTGTCTCCTCTCTGTCTCCTCCTCTCCTCTGTGTCTCCTCTCTGTCTCCTGTCCTTGCTCCAGTACAGTCTGTGTCATATGTGTCAATCTCATAGACTGTATAGAACGGTCTATGTCAAACTGAGCAGCTTTATGTGACTAGAAAGCAGAGGAGCTCCAGTGCCTTCGGTGAGGTACAGCAGCACTGTCCAGGAGTCAGATACACTGAGTCCCGACAAGAGGGGGGGGGGGGGGGGGGGGGGGGGGTCTGTTCTGTTTGGATAGCACAGCTGATCAACAGCCCAGCTCAGCATAGAAACAAGCTCTGGTGAAACTCTGAGATTGGGTTTCAGCGCCCCGCAGCCAGCCCCAACCTCATCCAACTGGTGATTTGATCCCCTTAGTCCTCTCACCCCCCCCCCCCCCCCCCCTCCAACTTCAAACAGAGCAATGTGAAACAGGGAGCTGTTAATGCTACTGTCTGAGGAAACACACGTCACCATTTCTACTTAAATAATGCATGAACACACACACACACACACACACACACACACGCACACTGGGTGTACAGATTTCTTCTAATAATTTTTTTTATTAAACCTCTTCCTAGCTAGGCCGATGAAGAACAAATTCTCAACTGCAACGCAGCCTGGCCAAGACCAAGCAGAATGTTAACATATCTCCCCCCCGACCTCAACAACAATCCTCTAAATTCCGTGGACTTTATTGTGGATCGCTGTAACAAAGATCAGGAACAGAGGTTGTGTTTGGGTCTGCTCATATGTTGACCAGGACAGGGAATTCATTCCTTTCAAATATAGAACATAAAGCAACTTGAAAAATGTCTATGGCACCAATAAAAAATAGAAGAAAGAAATGTTAGTCATGATGACATAAAAGTGAGAAAATGATAAAAAATGATAATCTTTAGCGTTTTCTAAGTTCAAACGCTGCCTAACAGAATTTCCTTGCTACTGCAAACACTCTTCCTTCACATCCTCAGCTTCCTGTTGTTTGTTGGGAAGTGATCTGTGTTCCTGCACTGACCTCAGAACAGCTTGGCATTCCTCTACCACACTGGGACACACTCTAAAAGTTGAGAGAGCCACAAATCATGGCAGTGGGCAGCCTCTGGTGAATGCGTGTCCCTGTGAGAGGACCATGATCAGTCTGCATGGGAACGTTTACGCCACGCCATCAATCACAGCCGAGCTGTTGGAACTCAGCGCAGGTCCGGACCTGGAACTCTCTTTTCTTTCCTCGCCGAGGGTTAGAGAGCGGTGGCTTGTGATCAGTGGGGGCATTGTGCAATACTCAAGTATAATGACTGAAAACTGTACAGCCTTTTAAAAGAGGGCAGCATGTCCATTAAGTTTTTTGGGTGGAGGGGGTGGATGGGTGTGGGCACGTCTGACTTCACACACTATCATTACCTCGAACTACCATCTTTAAAAGGAATTCTAAAAGACAATGGCAGCTGGAAGTTAGCTGGCTAACGAGTTAAAGAGAGCCTTACAGTTATCCAATCCACCTGAAATAAATGCATGGACAAGTTTTTCAGCATATTGTTGTTGGGATAGAAACGACCGTACCTTTGAACTTATTTCTTAAAGGTCCCCTGGCATGAAAATGTCACTTTGAGTTTTTTTTAACATTAATATGAGTCCCCCCAGCCTGCCTATGGCCCCCCCAGGGGCTAGAAATGGTGATAGGTGTAAACCGAGCCCTGGGTATCCTGCTCTGCCTTTGAGAAAATGAAAGCTCAGATGGGCCAATCTGGAATCTTCCCCTAATGAGGTCATAAGGGAAGGTACCTTCCGTCTCTGTTTGCCACCCATGGAATTTGCCCCCCCCCCATGAGAGAGGACATTATGGCTTTCAAATGAGCAAAGTGGCAGTTGGTCAAGGCCCCACCCCAGCCCTCCACCTTTCCCCCCCCCTCAAAAACTACAGACTCGAAATGGCCATATCTAAGGAAAGACTGATTGTGGACTGGCTCTAGTGGCTGGAATTTGGACCAAGACGGAATTTGGGGAAAGAGACTTCAGATACGTATTAGGGGACCACTAGGTCTATATAAAGAGACTTCAGAACAGTATTAGGGGACCACTAAGGTCTATAAAAGAGACTTCAGTACAGTTAGGGACCACTAAGGTCTATTAAAGAGACTTCAGATACGTATTAGGGACCACTAAGGTCTATATAAAGAGACTTCAGATACAGTTTAGGGACCACTAAGGTCTATATAAAGAGACTTCAGATACAGTATTAGGGACCACTAAGGTCTATATAAAGAGACTTCAGATCAGTATTAGGGGACACTAAGATCTATATAAAGAGACTTCAGATACAGTATTAGGGACCACTAAGATCTATATAAAGAGACTTCAGATACAGATTAGGGACACTAAGGTCTATATAAAAGGAGACTTCAGATACAGTATTAGGGACCACTAAGGTTCTATATAAAGAGACTCAGATACAGTATTAGGGACACTTAAGGTGCTATATAAAGAGACTTCAGATACAGTATAGGGACCACTAAGGTCTATAGAAAGAGACTCAGATACAGTATTAGGGGACCACTAAGGTGCTATATAAAGAGACTTCAGATACAGTTTAGGGACCACTAAGGTCATATATAAGATGACTTCAGATACAGTATTGGGACCACTAAGGTCTATATAAAAGACTTAGATACAAGTATTAGGGGACCACTAAGATCTAATAAACTGAATTCAGAACAGGTTAGGGACATCAGATCTATATAAGAGACTCAGATACAGTATTAGGGGACCACTAAGGTCTATATAAAAAGAGACTTAGATACAGTATTAGGGGACCACTAAGGTCTATATAAAGAGGACTTCAGATACAGTATGGACCACTATGATATAAAGAGACTTCAGATACCGTATAGGGACCCTAGGCTATATAAGAGACTTCAGATACAGTATTAGGGGACACTAAGATCTATTAAAGAGACTTCAGATAAAGTCTTAGGGCACTAAGCTCTATATAAAGAGACTTCAGAACAGTATTGGGACCACTAACGTCTATATAAAGAGACTTCAGATACAGTATTAGGGGACCACTAAGGTCTATATAAAAGAGCTTCAGATACAGTATTAGGGGGCACACTAAGGGTCTATATAAAGAGACTCAGATACAGTATAGGGACCACTACGGTCTATATAAAGAGACTTCGATACAGTTGGGACCACTAGGCTATATAAAGAGACTTCGATAACAGTATTGGGACACTAAGGGTCTATATAAAAGAGACTTCGACAGGATTGGGCACACATAAGATTCTACTAAAGAGACTTCAGATTACAGTTTTAGGGGACCACTAAGATCTATAAGAAGACGTTCAGACAGTATTAGGGGACCATAGGTCATAAAAGAGACTTAGATACAGTATTAGGGACCACTAAGGTCTATATAAAAGAGACTTCAGATAGTATTAGGGGACCACTAAGGTCTATATAAGAGACTCAGATACAGTATTAGGGACCACTAAGGTCTATATCAAAGAGACTTCAGTACAGTTTAGGGGACCACTAAGGTCTTATAAAGAGACTTCAGATACAGTATTAGGGACCTACTAAGGGTCTACTATAGAAGAGACTTCAGATACAGTATTAGGGACCATAAGTCTATATAAAAGAGACTTCAGATAAGTATAGGGACCCTAAGGTCTATATAAAGAGACTTAGATACAGTATAGGGACCACTAAGGTCTATATAAAAGACTTCAGATCAGTATTAGGGACCACTAAGGTCATATAAAGAGACTTCAGATAAGTATTAGGGGACCACTAAGGTCTATATAAAGAGACTCAGATACGTATTAGGGGACCACTAAGTCGCATAAAAGAGAATTCAGATCAGTATTAGGGGACCACAAGATCTATATAAAGAGACTTCAGATACAGTTTAGGGGACACTAAGGTCTATATAAAGAGACTCAGATACCGTATTAGGGGACCACTAAGGTCATATAAAGAGACTTCAGATACAGTATTGGGGACCACTAAGGTCTATATAAAGAGACTTCAGATACAGTATTAGGGGACCACTAAGGTCTATATAAAGAGACTTCAGAACAGTTTGGGACCACTAAGGTCTATATAAAGAGACTTCAGATACAGTATTAGGGACCACTAAGGTCTATAAAAAGAGACTTCAGATCCAGTATTAGGGACCACTAAGATCTATATAAGAGACTTCAGATACAGTATTAGGGGACCACTAAGGTATATATAAGAGACTACATACAGTATAGGGACCACTAAGTCTTAAAAAGAGACTTCAGATACAGTTTAGGGACCACTAAGATCATATAAAGAGATATCAGATACCGATTAGGGGACCACTATAGGTTAATAAAGAGACTTCAGATACAGTATTAGGGACAACAAGGTCTATATAAAGGACTTCAGATACAGTATGGGGACCACTAAGATCTATATAAAGAGGACTTCCGAAAGTATTAGGGGACCACTAAGTCTATATAAAGAGACTTCAGATACAGTATTAGGGGAACATAAGGTCATATATAAAAGAGACTCAGATACAGTTTAGGGGACCACTAAATCTATATATAAAAGAGACTTGTCAGACAGATGAGGGACCACTAAGGTCATATAAAGAGACATTCAGGATACAGTCGATTAGGGGACCACTAAGGTCTATATAAAGAGACTTCAGAGTACAGATTAGGGGACACTAAGGTCTATATAAAGAGACTTCAGATACAGTATTAGGGACCCTAAGGTCTATATAAAAGAGACTTCAGATCAGTATAGGGACCACTAAGGTCTATAAAAGAGACTTCAGATACAGTATTAGGGGACCATAAGAGCTATATAAAGAGATCAGATACAGTATTAGGGACCACTAAGGTCTATATAAAAAGAGACTTCAGACTACAGTTTAGGGGGGACACTAAGGTCTTATAAAGAGTTCAGATACAGTTAGGGGACCACTAAGGTCTATATAAAGAGACTTCAGATGACAGTATTGAGGACCACTAAGCGTCTATATAAAGAGACTTCGATACAGTATTAGGGGACCACTAAGGTCTATAAAGAGACTTCAGTACAGTATAGGGACCACTAAGGTCTATATGAAAGAGACTTCAGATACAGTATTAGGGGACCACTAAGGTCTATATAAAAGAGACTCAGATACAGTATTAGGGGACCCTAAGGTCTATAAAGAGACTTCAGATAAAGTATTAGGGACCAAAGGTCTATATAAAAGAGACATTCAGACCAGTATATTGGGGACCACTAAGGTCATATAAAGAGATCAGATACAGTATGAGGGACCACTAAGGTCTATATGAAGAGACTTCAGATACAGTATTAGGGACCACTAAGGTCTATATAAAGAGACTCAGATTACAGTATTAGGGGACTAAGATTTATATAAAGAGATTCAGATACGTATTAGGGGCACCATAGGTTATATAAAAGAGACTTCAGAGTACAGTATTAGGGGACCACTAAGGTCTATATAAAAGAGACTTCAGATACAGTATTAGGGGACCACTAAGGTCTATATAAAAGAGGACTCAGATACGTATTAGGGGACCAAAGGTCTATAAAGAGATTCAGATACAGTATTAGGGGACCACTAAGGTCTATATAAAGAGGACTTCAGATACAGTCTTAGGGACCACTAAGGGTATCTATAAAAGCAGACTTCAGATACAGTATTAGGGGACCACTAAGGTCTATATAAGAGACTTCAAACAGTATTAGGGGGACCACTAAGATCTATATAAAGAGACTTCAGATACAGGATTAGGGACTACTAAGGTCTATATAAGAGAACTCAGATACGTATTAGGGACACCTAAGGTCTATATAAAAGAGACTTCAGATCCAGTATTAGGGGCCACTAAGGTACTATAAAGAGACTTCAAATACGTATTAGGGACACTAAGGTCTATATGAAAGAGACTTCAGATTCAGTATTAGGGGACCACTAGATAGGATATAAAGAGGACTTCAGATACAGTATTAGGGGACCACAAGATCTATATAAAGAGATCAGATACTCAGTATAGGGGACCACTAAGATCTATATAAGAGAGATCAGACTACAGTCCTTAGGGGACCACTAAGGTCATATATAAAAGAGACTCAGATTACAGTATTAGGGGACCCTAAGGTCTATATAAAAAGAGACTTCAGATTACAGTATTAGGGGACCACTAAGGTCTATATAAAGAGACTTCAGATACAGTATTAGGGACACTAAGGTCTATATAAAGAGATTCAGATACAAGTATTAGGGGACCACTAAGGTCTATATAAAAGAGACTTCAGATACAGTATTAGGGGACCACTAAGGTCTATATAAAGAGACTTCAGATACAGTGTTAGGGGACCACTAAGGTCTATATAAAAGAGACTTCAGATTGTGGACCAACTGATAATATTTTCTCAGCATATAATTTAAGAAAGTTGTCCACTTTTTGAGGTAGGAGTGAGAACAGCTTGGATGTGTACAGCTAAAATACTTCTTAGGAAGTTTATTATAATAATAATAATATTATTATTATTATTATTATTAATAGGACATTAATAATAATAATAGGACATTAGGTTGTCATCAGACACCCAGTCCATAATAATCAAATCAAAGCCACTGTGTGACCTCATCTATCTGACATTTACATGGTAGTCTTCCATGTTATTTCTTTAACATTAATACTAATATTTATTTTAAATCTAGTAAAGGTCATGACCTGGCTCACAAGCAATAAACAAAGACACAAGTGACAGTGGTGGAATGTAACAAAGTACATCTACTCCAGTACTGTACTCAGTCCAAATGTTGAAGTACTTGTACTTTACTTGAGTCTTTTCTTTTCATGCCACTTTATACTTCTACTTTGCTACATTTTAGAGAGAAATATTCTACTTTTTACTCCTCTACATTCATCAGACAGCTTTAGTTCCTAGTTCCTTTAGTTCCTAGTTCCTGTAGTTCCTAGTCCCTGTAGTTCCTAGTCCCTGTAGTTCCTAGTTCCTTTAGTTCCTAGTTCCTTTAGTTCCTAGTTCCTTTAGTTCCTAGTTCCTTTCCACATTAAGATTCCTGCCCACTAACCACATGTAGTTTCTATAATCTGATGTCTTATTATAAAGTAACCTAGCAACAATATGAGGGCTTTAACTGCTTACTTTCACACTTTTACTTCAGTAACATTTACAATGCAAGACCTTTACTGTAACAGAGTATTTTTGCAGTGGTAAGATGATGAGTGTCAGGTGTTGGAACAGAAACATGGTGCCAGGACGATGGCCAAATGGCGAGGGTGCGGGCTGACAGGCAGCTCTTAAAGACTCCTGGGAGAGTGACCAGGTGCCCCCAGTTGCACTGATTGGCTCTGCCCACAAACCTTTTGACTTGTGACAGTAGGAAAAGCACAGCTGACCCTGGTAACCTTAACGACGCCTCAGATCCACCAAGTGTCCCAGTGAGCTGTTCAGTGAGTCAGCATGCTCGACACCAGGCCTCTCCTGAGTGGAACGGTGGGGAATCCACCTGTGCTTTCCCACGATGACATGTCAACATGTCCACCGTGAAAAAGGTCTATAGTCAGTCCACGGAAACTGGCTAATAACCCCATAACCATATCATCGGCTGTACAATACAAACACCTCTTCAGTTACAAGGTTAGTGTTACAGGATTTAACCTTCTGCACATTGTGTGAGGCACAGTGCATTGTATACATTTATTATAATGTTTTAATTGTTTATTCTAGCCTTATTGTATTATATTCACTTTATTGTTTATTGTTGTGTAGAAGACAAGTGAAGTAAGCTTGTCATTGCATTGTGTAAGATTTACTGTGCACATGACAATAAAATATCACAATAAATCTTAGTCAGCGATCTCCGTTTCTGATGAAAGCGCTCCAATGCTCCCTGACGTTGATCCTGATAAACAGATGCCCTGCTTCGTCAACCCCCCCCCTTCATCAGGACCACCCACCCAGACAAAGATCAAGAACAGATAACACAGTGACTACAATATTCTAGACTATTCAAGAAAACCGTAACAAAATACACACCAACCAAATTAATATATGACAATACCATAGCCCATCGTACACGTCTCTCCCCAGCACAAAACATCTCAGGAGTCCCCAGAAAGATCAGCCTGAAGTGGTTGGATCACCTGAGAGAACAGATGTGAGGAGAAGTTGGAGCTCTGGTCAGTTTGAATCAATTTTGGAACACCAGCCGGTATGTGTAATGGGTACATGGCTGAAAACTGTTAGCACGACACTGTAAGGAGATTAATTATTAGATATATATTTGATTATTAGACGGCTGGGATGGGGATCAAAAGAGCAGGGGCCTGTTGCACGAAACCAGGATAAGGGATTAAGCCGGGATA
>NW_022605626.1:421639-421756 GCF_008692095.1 Etheostoma spectabile | reverse complement strand
CCTGGATGAATTTAGCTTGGACTCGGTTGCACGAAACCAGATTGAATCAAACCCAGCCCAGTTACCATGGAGATTTATTCTTTGCGGCTAGCCTGGTCCAGAGCAGGCTAACAGCCG
>NW_022605626.1:401549-421614 GCF_008692095.1 Etheostoma spectabile | reverse complement strand
GGCTAGATTAATCCTGGAGTCTCATGTGTTCAATCAGCTGCGTCTGATCTGACATAACGTGTTTAAACATTATCCGTTGTCTTCTGCATGTTTTCTGCTTTATTTTTAACTACATCATTAGCCTACTTGTCACTATTGTCGTGAGTTTGTTTAAACCCTACTACAGCTGTTTAGATGGTAGAAATGGTTGCCCTGGCACCTGATGCAGAGTGGACTTTTCCGGTGGGACGGTAGTGTGTACAGCCAGCCTGGCGTGCGGCCGCTGCCTGGCCGCTGCCGGTGGCCGGTGCCCGGTGGCTGCTGCCCGGTGCCCGGTGGCCAGTGGCTATGCCTGCCAGCAGACTTGCGAGTCGCGTCGTGTCCACCTCTCTTTAAAACTAGAGATGAGCAGCACAGCGTCCGTGGTCTCAGTTCAATGTTTCTACACGTCCGAACTCGGAGATTAATGTGACGATATTAAGTAGTGATATTCAGATGATAATAATGGCAGAATGGTCAGAGACCAATACATTCATGATTTCATTTTCTGATGCGTGTCCTTCTCTAGTAAAGGGTAGCCTAGTTTGTGTTACCTCCTAATAAGTAGGCCTAATTTTTTTTATATAGCTTACATTGGTTTCATAACCTTCCTTTAGTCTCCCATCCCTGGACCAATCACGTGGTCTATATACAAGCACGTATGTAGTGTAATTCATTCATCACCCGGGAACACCACAATGCTTCTAAATCTTTTTTTTTGGTGCGGTCACTCATCAGTCAGAATAATAAACATGAATATTTTTTACATATGCTCACAGCGTGTATTGAAGACACTATTTTTTCTAGTGTGGTCCCTTCTTATTGTTCTGGATGAACTTAATTGTATAAAGAATTAGATATAGCTATAGAGATTTGTGCATGGTTGTAAACATGTTCTCACGTTGTGAATAAAGGTTTGAAATGAAGCCTAGAGTCCGTAGGGTCCAATACAGAGGAACATTATCCCTCTGCTCACTTTTAGGCAATGCTATATTTTTACACTCCACACATTCAGTTCGTCCACTATTGTCGGGCTTTTCTCTCCGTTTGATAACCGCCGTATTTCCCTTTTTGCATATGCTTCACCTCTCGTTACTTCCATTAGAAGCTGCTGCTCATTGGGTGAACATGTGGCGCATGCGTCTTCTCCTCTCTGCTCAGTAATCTGGGATTGATGCCGTGGTCTATTTGAGAAGCGTGAACTTGCACTTATCCCAGCATCTCCACCGGGCTGGACTAGCTTCACCTGTTATCCTGGTTACTCCACCTGGCTGGACGTAGCTCCACTGTTCATCCTGGTTATCTCCACCTGGCTGGACATAGCTTCACCTTTTCATCCTGGTTATCTCCACCTGGCTGGACATAGCTCCACCTGTTCATCCTGGTTATCTCCACCTGGCTGGACATAGCTCCCCTGTTCATCTGTTATCTCCCCTGGCTGGACATAGCTTCACCTTTCATCTGTTATCTCACCTGGCTGACATATCTCCACCTGTCATCCTGTTATCTCCCACTGGCTGGACTAGCTCCACCGGTTCATCCTGGTTATCTCCACCCCCCCCCTGGCTGGACATAGCTCCACCTGTTCATCCTGTGTATCTCCCCTGGCTGGACATAGCTTCCCCTGTTCATCCTGGTTTATCTACACCTGGCTGGACATAGCTTCACCTGTTCATCCGGTTATCTACACCTGGGTGCGACATAGCTTCAACCTGTTTATTCTGGCTCTAACGTGTAACCGATTAACCGCAGATCTCACTAAGTCAAGCTGCGCTTGTTCACTATCCTGGATACGTTATTCTACTTTCGTGCACAGGCCCCAGGTGTTATTCTCCTGGCTAGGTTTCCCCATAGATGTATATATATAATATTAGCAGGCTATGGTTTCCCAGTAACTGATGTGTGAGACATTTTTTACTATACACCGCAACATTTCTTTTTCAAACGTGGACAAAGAAATGCCACAGCACCCAGTCATAGTGTTTTCTTGTGTCAGATTCACCATGAGCCAATTTCAAACACGTTTTCTGAAATTGGCTCACCTGGAATTCAAATGGCAACCCAATGTGGGTGACGGGTCTCCAAATGGTGAGACCTGTTTCTCACCAGCAGCATATTGTGCACCGATCAAAAATCGCACGACCTCGTGTAGTGACGTGTGTTATCACACCGCTGTAAAAACCTCTGGGAAGAGTACTTGGTGTACTCGTATCCCTTTTCTCCACGTACGTTGTCATTAGACAAAGATGATAGGATACACACTGCAGTATAACATCCAAGCAGCCACCGTCACAATGGTCTCGCACTGCCAGCCCTTCCTCTCGCCAAATCATCTTGGGGCGGGCTAGCTCCGACGGAGCCACGGTGCTGCTAATAAATAGTCTCAGGAAAGAGTGTTTTGGTGGAACATGTGTACGTCAGAAGTAGTTTTAGTCATCAACAGAAAACTCAGATTGGACAGAAGTCCAGCTAGCTGTCCGATTTACCCTCAGAGATCTGAGGACCAGGTAACCATAGTCCTCAGATTGGACAGATAGTCTAGCTAGCTGTCTGGATTTACTGCAGAGAATCTGAGGACCAGGTAACCATAGTCCTCAGATTGGACAGATAGTCTAGTCTAGCTGTCTGGATTTACCCTGCAGAGATCTGAGGACCAGGTAACCATAGTCCTCAGATGGACAGATAGTCTGCTAGCTGTCTGGATTTACCTCTGCAGAGATCTGAGGACCAGGTAACCATAGTCCTCAGATTGGACAGTATTCTAGCTAGCTGTCCGGATTTACCCTGCAGAGATCTGAGGACCAGGTAACCTAGTCCCAGATTGGACAGATAGTCTAGCAGCTGTCTGGATTTACCCTGCAGGATCTGAGGACCAGGTAACATAGACCCAGAAATCAGCGCAGGTAGCGCATCAAGAGACAAAGGACGGGACGGAGTGTAGAACGCAACACAGGACAGAGGACAGGGACGATCATCAGGCGGAGTTCCTGGTGGAACTCGTGGATAGGACACTTGTCCCAGTAACAACAGAATGATTCATTTTGGATTGATGAACATTCCTTTGTTTGTCACATGACACAATAAGGGGACATTTCCCACACGAACAAACTGGGATCATGCAGCTTTTTTTACGATTGTGTGTGCACCCTGGCCTCTGTGTTCTTAGCCTGAGTGAAAGTCAGTAGCCAATAAATAGTGGCTGCGGAGCAAGAGCACATATTTACCACTTTGGTTTTATCTGTGAACATTCACTTTCCGCCCTAACACCACCTCGCAGCTCTAAACGGCGCTCTGACGTGCAGTGTTTGTGCAGCGATTATGATGGGCCGGGGATCAAAGCAGCATAGCACCAGGGGGTGGAGCTGGGGGGGACGCATCGCATGTTGGATCTAGTGCATCCTGGGTGGGACGGCATGTTTGGGGAGTTTTTGAAATCATTATTTTATTAACCGTAAGAAGCCAAGAGAAAAAGAACCGATCTGCTGTCCCTCACAACAATAGTTCATGTGTGAGCGACGGACAGAGGACAGACAGACGGACCGGACAGTCATCAGTGTGTGTTTTATGTGTCCCCACTAGTCTTTGCCCAAGACTTGGCCAGTACTACTTCCCACACAAGTAGTCTGTTGTTTTTGTGCTCACAGCCACACCCCCGCGTCACCATTGATATATATATAACCCTCCGAGCGGTAGGGATGGATCACAGTCCGGGCAGGATTGGATCCCTGTCGGGCAGGGTTGGATCCCCGGTCCTGGCAGGTTGGATCCCTGGTCCAGGCAGGCCCTTTCTGTGTTGTGGGCCTTTCCTCTCCATGCTTGGTTTCGCCCAAACAATAAGACATGCATGCAGGTAACTAGGACTACATTTAAAATGAGCCTGTCTGTTCGCATTTCCAAATATTGACTCATTTACTAATAGAATACAAAATAAATATTACAGTTACCCATTCATACTGGAAGCTTCCATATGCAACCAGTGTTGACCTGTGATCTCAGCTGGACTTGTAGGCCGTTATGCAGACACCATGGTCCAGTCCATATTACACATCACACAGCGGAAAAGTATAAAAAAGGAATTCCAAAACTTCATAATTATCCATATTCAACTATGGATAATAGGATATAGTCGCCAAATATGACCAATGTCACCTTAATTAAAGAGTGTACTCTATAACCTGTTCAGAGGCTGACAACTGGTTATGTTGTGGCTAGTTACTTCAGAATAAACATCGGATTTGTGTGCAAACATCTAAATGTGTAAAGTAACTAAAGTAACTAGTAACTACAGTAACTAAACTAAGGCTGTCAGATGAGGAAAATAGAATATTCTCTCTGAAATGTAACGGAGTAGAAGTGGAAATGGTATGAAAAGAAAAAGACTCAAGTAAAGTACAAGTACCTCAACATTTGGACTGAGTACAGTACTGGAGTAGATGTACTCTGTTACATAATATTACCGGTCTATGATTGCAGCAGACCTTAACATGGTCCCCTCTGTTCTGGCAACCTGGTGTTTTTGTGTCGGGCCCTCTGTGTTGCCCCCCCCCCGCAGTGTTCCATGTGGCGCGCGTCTGTCTGAACTCTCTGGCTGTGTTATAACAGTCTTTAAGTGTTGGGTCGATAGGACAGTCATTTTCTGGTGGCCCTTTTCTTTCTTTTACTATTTCTTTTTGATTTGGACTATGTAAGTGATGAAATATGATACTCTACTTCATCTTTCCACTTCCCTTATTTTTTGTACTTGATCAGAAACATGATGAATAAACATTATACTGCACCCACACTGAAGTAATGGCTACGACTGAGCTGGGCTGTAGTACCAGAGTCCCGACTCGGACTCAAGCGACTTTGGTTGTCTTGGACTTGGACCATTGGACTCGCCAAATATACCAGTTGGTCTCAACGAG
Source organism: Etheostoma spectabile (assembly GCF_008692095.1). NCBI lineage: Eukaryota > Metazoa > Chordata > Actinopteri > Perciformes > Percidae > Etheostoma > Etheostoma spectabile. The sequence continues at coordinate 416,689 of NW_022605626.1, read as the reverse complement.
TCCAGCACTGTAGCTTTTTTCTAAAACTTCTTCCTCCTTTGAGACAAACCATTGTGAACTCACGTCAGATAACAGGTACGAGTTTAATTCATAATCCATCTAGACGGCGTTGCCCGGGATGGCTGGCTGCTGTTACATACTCAGTCATCAGGCATCCTTCAGTTTCATAGACACAGACACAACGTCAGAGAACACTTTGTACTCTGGATTCTTCAGGACAAGTAATAGTTCAAGAATGGGAACTGTCAGTTTTTTAGTGACACCTCTGTTGCTTATTTGTTACATTACATCGACCGTCCAGAATGTTCTTGTTACACATAAAATGTGAAGCTGCCCCGTGACTAAGAGAAATTCTACAACTAAGTAAATGATAGGGTCTTATTTGATCTTTTCTTGTTTGTCTTCACTGTCTGTTTTGGACTCGGTCTTGACTTGGACTCAAAACTTTGGCTTGGTCTTGACTCTGTGTTGGACTTTTCTGGACTCGACAAAGGTGGACTTGACTACAGCACCCTGGGACACAGTGACGCGTCTGACCCCGGTTTATCCAGATCATCGTAAGCATCTGAATGTTGTAATAACCCCCGATGCAGTGAGACAGGAAGGCCAGCTGAACGTGACAGCTTCCGTATGCTTCTCCTTCATTTTCTCGTTTGCCTACCTGGATGTTTGTTTCCGACGCTGTGTGATCGTGGTTCTTGCCCCGTCAGAAAAGGATCGTATTCTGCTGGTATGACTCTTTAGTTGGGTTGCTTCTTTGAACACTGTCTCAGAGCACAGCACTCCCTGCTCCAACAGAAACATGTCTGCAAGTCTGGGTTGGCTGTGTCTCTGTCCCCTCCCTCGGTTTAATATTTGTATCAGCGAGTGGCCTCTCCTGGGAATTGGCGGTATTAGCAGCGTGAGACCACTCACACCCCAAGGGCTCATCCAAAACTGCCTCCTCCAGCTGTCAATTATTAGCGCGGTGCTCTAGAGGAGACCTGTACCATCACACACGCGGTGGTTCTGTCTCTCTGTTGTTCCCTCTCTGCCTCTGCCCCCCCCCCCCCCCCCCCCCCCTCTTGTGTCGGCCCTGGGGAAGAGGAAGAAGGTGTGTGTGTGTGTGTTGTCGGAAGTGCGTCTCCACCACCAGGTAACAGTAATTACTTCATTGATATTCCTCCCTAATTACACTGCTGTGGATCATTGCAATAAATCTTGTTTTGTTATATTGAGGACAGACGTCTGTAATTGTGTCGGTGTTGTTTGACTGCAGCATGCATTCATAACCTGGCTACGTGAGAGTACAAGGCCAATCAACAAATGCAAATGACATGTTGTTAGACTCTATTGTGTAGTTGCCAATATAATCCATTGATTAATAACAGACCCATATTTTATGTAATGAGTTTCTAAATAAAGGTGACTCACGCTTTAATGAACTTACTTTACTGTAACACTTATGAAAGCATGCTTCAAAGCCATGAGATTATATGGGTTCAAAATAAAAAATTAAATAAATGTTGCACCCCAGATGTTTTCATTACATCATAAAATCCATTATCATAGAGTATAGGCACATAATGGGTGTGGCCAATGTCAGGATCCTCAGCTAGGTTTTAATATTACAGTGTACCTGCTATTGCGTCACCTGGGGGCAGAAGTGGTCATTTGTGTGATGAGGTCCCTGCAGGGATCTGGACCGTCTGAAAAATGGCATCGCCCACCGTGCACGTTTAGGCGAAAGATTATTTAACGTGTCTCCCAGCCAAAACTAGGTGGGGAAAAAACATTGTTAAACTAAATTAAAAATATAAATGAGGCCTTACAAAAAAGGATGTGAGATGATTGTGATGGTTTAAAGAAATGCCTAAACCATGTTTTCTGCCCTCCCAGATTGCTGTGTGGACTAGCCTAACTGACTATGGAGACTAGGCAATGCTGCACACTGTAGCCCCTGTAGTGATGAGCTAAGTGATTAATGAATATCTATCAATATTTGAAACTGTGCTGGATCCAGATATATATATTCTTTTCCAACGCTGATCCAGAGTGAAAATCTGCAGAATTAAGCAGATTCTGTGGGCCTGCAATATCAAACACTTCTGATATGAACAGTAACTCCTTCCACCATTTGGTGCTACCAAATCCAAAGATGCCAAGTGCAGATTAAGGAGATAATTCACGCTATCCAAATACACTTTGAAAACAATGAGATCTTTGTTTCTCAGTGACTACTCCCATTCCTACTGACGCCGACAGCACGGAGCTCACCACTGACACATTATGACAGGAAGAGTGGGTTTCAAGAGCAAGGGATGGAGACAGCACGGATTAGGCTCCTCATGGAGCTGAATCCTACTCCACCAATCGATGGTCCATGTTGACGGGACAATGATTCCACATCTACTGCTGCTTCCTTGCTGAGGGATAACACTGGATATCCTCCATTCTTTCATTTTCACCCTATACACTTTCAAGACCCTTGAATGTGTAAATCTACCTACAGCTGTTCTGCTCTGGCTTTAACTGTGTGTAGCTGAACACACACACACACACACACACACACACACAGACACTACACGTCACGCTGCTGGTGTACACAACACCCTGACCCCACCTCATTTATACGGGCCTGAATAAATGATGTCTCTCAGAGGCGTGGAAATAGTGAGGCAGCACATTTATTGTTTTTATGACTGTGTGTGTGTGTGTGTGTGTGTGTGTGTGTGTGTGTTACTTTGGGATAACTGAGTCTGTGTGTGACCCAGACATTGCTAAAGACTTTGTTTTCCTTCAGCCTCCATTCTCACCCCGGCTCCCACTCCAACATTAGGCTTTTTAAATATGGCTCATTATTCCAGCTGGACACACACTGCAGCACCACTGCTGATGGTTCAGAAAAGCACCCTGTTAGCTTCATTTTTGAAATCTCACATTCATTCACGAATTAATCCGTTCATACCGTTCTTTTATTTTTGTTTTTGCAGAAAATTTTCTTTCTGATAATCAACACAGGAAGCACAAATGTTAATGTGACACACTGGAGATGTGTGTGTCTGTTTTCTAATGGTGTCCGAACTCATGGATTATTACTACTCAAATGGACTTTCCTTTCAGTTCACACTCAGCATGGAACTAGGTGATTTCCTGTTTCACTGGTTAGAGCTGAAGTTTAAGGGATACTGGAGTGTGTGTGTCTTTGGAAATGAGTAGAGTGTGGTCTAGGACCGACTCTACTGTAAAGTGTCTTGGAATAACTCTTGTGTTATGATTTGATACTATGAAGAAATTGAACTGAACTGAATTAAAATAAGGGAGTCCTGAGAGCGAGCTGGTTAGATTTGTTCTTCACGCTGTTAGAATGGCTCATCTCGATTCGTGGGCAACCTAGACACCGTTGGCTTGTTTGGACTTCATGTGGAAATGTGTATATTAATGTCCAGTGTGTGTGTTTGTGTGTTTGTATATACATAAATATATATATATATATATATATGATATATATATATATATATATATTATGGATTGGAATATGGTGACATTTTGGTTGTTCCAGTGATGAACACTACATTAGAAAAACCTACATTCTAACAGTCAGTGGCTTAAAGACAGCTGTGCAGGGTGAACGATGACAGCAACATGATAAGAAAACTGCATAGTTTAATGGATGCAGCAACGTGCTATTAAACAAAAACTTACTGTACAAGCAAACCACTTCTCCAACCATTATGTTATTGTTCAACACTATTGGATGTTCAGACCTTGTCATGGTAACTAGACTCTGACTATTGTGTGTCTGCTGGTCTGTATCTCTTACTGTCTGTAACAGACAGACAGCTCCTCAGCCTATCAGGCAGCCATCAAGACGTTAAACAACTTTAAGCCTAACAGCTCTCAGGATAAAAGAGCTGTGCCACACAAGCGTGCACTATTCCTGAAATCACTGTTTTCATTGTTCAGGATTTCCTTGTCACTCAGGTGTGTGTGTGTGTGTTGTGTGTGTGTGTGTGTGTGTGTGTGTGGTGTGTGTGTGTGTGTGTGTGACAGCTTCAGTCCCCTCCCTCTGGCCAGACAGTAATGGGATCTGCAGCCCAGTTGGTTAGCTCTAAAAACGAGCCAGCTGTTAGTGGAGCAAAGATAAATCAGGTGACCAACAGACAGGCCATCCCATGTGTGTGTACTCACGTTACTGTTCATGTCAGTGTCACTGACTAGGTAACGTTAAGGTTGGGAGCGCAGACTCGCCTCAACACTAGCTAAAACATAGTTTGAAGCTGCAAATCGTACCAGATGTTCTGGTTGGACCTCTGTTGACGTGTCGCCTCTGGCACACGCGTTCTTTAGTCCCTTTCTGAAGCCAGGCTAACATGACGACTTACAAGCTCCACACACTTCTTTTAGTTCTAGGTTTTCAGCAGTGAACATCGGTTAGGTCAGGCTGGCAGGCATTAGACAGCTTTTCCAAACTAGCGTCCGGGCTAAAGAAACTTCTGATAGTGGGCCGACTGCTTGCTGTAGGTGATTCGCAAGATCTCATCATCATGGTAGTGATGTAGTGCTCAAAGTCTCTTTTCTCCTATATGTATCTGAGTTGCCTGTGTATTAGAAAGTAATCACCAGTTGACAATTAGATTGCTCCACAGGGTGCTCCACATGTGCGTCCACACATCAACGGTAGTTGGTAGTTCAGTTAACCCAAGACTAGGGGACTTTAGTGACACAGACAGCTTTTCGACCTAGTGTTTGGTTAAAACACTCTAAGGAACACGTATTCCTGAGTGAAAGTCTTTTGTGTTCCCCGGGAAGCGAACTCCCGCTCCCTGGCTTGAAGTCCTGTGTTTTGTTGTTGAAGTTGAAAAGTGTCTACACAGTTGTGTGTACAGGGAGTACACAGGGGACTCAAAACCCACCTGGGGTGCCCAGTGTTTAAGATGAGGGTGTAGAGGCATGTCCGCCCACCCTCAACTACCGGGGTCTAGCTGTCAGGAATCAGGATCCCAATGCACATTAGGGTTTCTCCAGGACCTTGAGCCTGGAGGGGAACTTTAGTTGATTCGGTTGAGTGACAGGTGAGTCAGGGGAACTCAACTGGCACCAGACCACACTCCCTACTTGGTCTGTTATGACGTATGATGCCCCCTTCATAAAAAAATTCTATCAGTCTGGTGGGAGACACCTTTGGTGAAGTGGACCTGCCCACGTCCTGGAGCCACTGATGCTCCTGCAGCAGTTCCACAGCTGGTGGTGAGACCCCCAAAAAGAATGGAGAATGTTCAAGCATCACATTAAGGTCCATGGTGTCAGAATCACACGTCAACTGCACAGATGGCAGGAATGTGAGTACTGACATATTGGTTTAGTTGGGGGCATGCATGACATAATGTACATCTCTAAAGGATAAACTAATTTATTTTTTATATACCTCATCTTTGTTACCAATTACGTCCCGTTGTCCTTCTTTTGCCAACACACCCTCTAAGACTCTTCAGTGGGTGGTGAACCAGCAGAAGGTGAATAATGGTGCTTTGATGATTGCTGAGATCATTTCCCCGCTAACAAACATGTTGAAGTGAGTCCCCAGAGATCCTGGGGCCTTATCTGACTTCTTGAGCTTTGGCTGAGCAACAGCTATCCCCCTCTCTGACCGCCTTTATTTCCCCCTGCTCCTTACAATCATCTTTTCATTACGCCTACTAATTTACCCAACAAGCTGCCACCCAAAGCCGCACCCACCCAGCCAGCCCCGTCCCTCAGGTCACACCAGCTCCCCGAGGAGGGAGAGCAAACAAGGAACAGTGAAGAAACACACACAGTCTGTTTTTCCTGCTTCATCCTTTCTTCTACTCCTCTTATCCTTTTACATCTCTCTCTTATGCTGTTGGAAGCATAGGGGAAAGAGGGCCGGGGTCAAGGAGGTCCTACAAGAGGTGGCCCCTAGCAGTGTGGTCCACTTAAAGACCGCTGAGGACTTATTATGAATGGTTGCTTGGAAGAAACTTCATCTCCAGTGAGCTGTGGCCATACAAGGTTTTCAAAAATAGCCAGAATAAAAGGTTCGCCCCGGAGGCTGGTCCCCACACAGACCCCGCGACCCCACCATGTGTGGGACCACAATGTTATTATTTACAAAAATGTTTAAATCTACATAACAATCTCCTTTTGCTAAGGAGATGTATGGGTTTACTTATATTTAACTTTTTAGTGAACAAACGATGCTGTGTGGACGGTCTCACGTGGTGATTCACGACTCTGAATGCTTGAAAATTTGAATTCGCTTCAGAAAAAACAAATCATATTGGTGTCCAGTCTGACCTACGAGTCTCAACTAGGGGAAATATTCCTTAGAATGTGGATGTCTTGTCCTAAATGAATACTGAGTGTTGATAACATTAACAATACAATTACCGTATCGGTATCATTTGCTAACACCATCCCCAAAACCAATGATCAAATCAATAACTCCTGTCAAAATATTTATTATCTGCAGTCTTATAACTTTGGATTGACCGTTTAGTCACAAAACTAACACAAAATGATTACATTTCCTTCATTATTATGTTTGCACACAGTCATTTTTTCACAATGATGTAATCAGAATGAATCCCAGTTTCCATTCTGGTTCATAGTAAATGTCATAGACAGTTATCATGCCCAGGACGCCTTGTCACAGGCCTCTGCTCTGATACGTCGGACCAGTCCCGTTCAGCGCCTGTATGATCACTCCAGCTACCGAATGAGACGTCAGAATAAAGAAGGGGTGCCCACCGTCCCTATAGAAAGGGGTCAGGTGGTGGAGGGTCAGACAAAACAGGCTTCACCAGGGAGACCGCAGTCTTTCCTGTGTGTCCCCATAGCAACATATTATTTAACCTCAGCCCTAACCGTGTGGGGGTGTTGCCTAACCTCATCACGTAGTTTAGTTTTGAATTAGCCACGTGTTCGGTTTGACCTGCCAGAGCGTCTTAAACGTCTTTGGACATGTCTAAGGCTGTGTCAGACAGCAGTGGTGGCTCCCCTCTTCCCATTAGTTGAAGGGGGTAGTTGGGTTAGGCTGCGAGGGGCTTGCTGGACTATTGGACAACGCAACCCCCGTCACACTTGGTGGCCAATATGTAAGAGACGTCGTCTTTTCTTTCTCTCTCCTGTGAAATAAAACTAAAAGTCGACCAACGGTCATTATCCATAAAACATTGACGGAAAACAGACGTCATTGTGAAATATGACTTATTTGGTGCTTTATATGGCGGGGGTGTAAAGACCCACAAGAGTCACAAAATGGTCAGTTTCCGCACCCCCTGTGTGAAAGTCGTCCACCCGCTGTTTGTCTAACGTCCTTCAGGCATCTTCTCCACGGAGTCACAAAGCCTCTCATTCTTTTGTTTCGCCTACACGTGTGTTGTGCTAAATGTGCAGAGGGAGTTGGACGGCTGATCGGAGGCGGGTAGGCCCACTCAGAGAGGAGAGTGCAGCTGTCCACACTAGATCCTTTGTACTGCTCGAGCCCCCCCCCCCATGCCCTCCTTTAGCCCTGGTTCCCAGATTCACACAGTCTGCCGCCGAATGGGCCAGAGGTACACAATACACAGGCGTGCTACATCAAATGTATCAAAAAATACAAAATCTGCGATTTAAAAAAGACCCCCCCAGGATCGACTAAAAGCGGTGTGCATCTGCTGGTGGTGTGGCAGCGAACGTGCAGTACGGACTGAGCAACCAGATGAAACACTAATTAACATACGGTTGATTCCCTCATCATGGGGATACAAAAATGCCTCTTATTTTAAAAAAATGACAGTTAAATGAAGATAGTATATTAGTTATAATTATATATGATTATTAAATAAGTATTTAAAATGACACAAATACAAGCTCTAAGTATCTACGTATTTGTTACACATTTGCTTTTTCGGCCTGGTGTCAATAGGACCATATACAAAGTAATCAATATAACTAAAATGGGATCTTGTAAGACATTTAATTGAATGCATCTCCGGCACACCCCACCACCCCACACGTTCATAACTTATCAAAAGAAAATTCAATTTTATACTATTTTCAGACATTCAATATTTTATCAAAACTTCTTTTTTACTAGAAGCACATGTAGATAAATACTTGAAATGCAGCAAGGGAGGGCCGGACCCGCCCACTGATCACCTGTCCCCTGCCCTGACCAGCTCTAACACACACACCACACACCCAACACCACCCAAACCCACACCACACACCACACACACACACACACACACCCACACACACGTGTTGCCACACTTGGCAACTTCTTAGGACTTATTGACGTTTCCAGAGCCTTTTGCTACCTGCGTTCAGAGTGATCTCAGTCACGGCTGTCTGTGCAGACAGCTCCTCGTCTCTCTTCTGATCTCCACTGAGTTACTATGGTCGCACACAGGTTTAGGGACATGAATATTCCACTCTTTTTAATTATTGACCATTATATGTTACACTAATAAAGTATCTTAGTAATAGTTTCTGTTGTGTTGAGGCTATATGACAAAAAAAGACTAAAACATTGAACGAGCAGGTGTGTTAACCAACGTCAGTCCAAGGCAGGAATTACAGAACACACACACACCACCCACAACAGCGACTTAAACAACTACAAAAAGACCACTTTCTCTTTGTCTTTTGTTCCCTAGCTCTATCTTCTCCCTCTGGCTGCTCTACTTTCTTCTCTCTCTCTCTCTCTACTTGTGAATGAGCTCTGTGCTGACGGTCTTCTGCTTGAGTCCCAGTCTTGTCCCGGGTGTTGAGCTACGATTTCTCTCACATGAAAACTATAGAGTTATCCACACCGAGCAGACAAAAACGTCCCTCTGAGGCAGGAATGGAGGTGTTGTAGGCAATCCCCGCTTTTCTAAGCACCTGAAAGATTTCCAGCTTTGGCATAATATCTAATTTCTGCTATGACAGATTCCGAGATTTTTGAATGTCTCTCTAGATGCGTAACAAGTTTGCAGGTTTTAAAACAGATTTTCTAAATGGTCCACGAGGCCACAACTGAGTTGATTTGAAGAAATAAAAACCTGTCTGGGTGGGGGGGGGGGGGGGGGGGTGGGGGGGGGCCTGTTTGGTGCACAGCTTACTCCACCTTTGGAAATGGGCATTTACAGCCATCGATGGCTGTGGCTGTTTTCGATCAGTTATCCATCCGTAGCATCAACACCTTCTCAGTTCACACTTCTTTCCATCTAGTTTAGAGTCTGTTTGGTCTCAGCGTGCTCGTGGTCTATATGCTTATACGTTTTTTCTTGTGAAAAGATATCTGTTGAAGGTAAGCATTTGGGTATCATGACAACCCTAAAAATAGATGCCTGATGCAGGCTCCACCTCCAAAGGCGTTGCAATGGGCATTTGAGGATGGGGCTAGATGTAGTCCTGATCTTTGTAGGCCTGTCTAGTCAATGCATTCTAGGATGGGAGGAAAAACGTTGCTCAAGTTTTTTGGCAACTTCTTTAATCCAATCACAATCATTCTAATGGTGGTGCTAGCTCCGGACGGAGCAGCACGGTGCACTCTGCTAAATAGCCTAACGGGGAAAGGACGTTGTTTGGTGGACTGTGTACGTTCCAAGTAGTTTTAGTATCAACAAAAAACTCTGATTGGACAGATAGTATAGCTAGCTGTAGGATTACCTGCAGTCTGGACGTAATAGTCCTCATGGACAAAGACGCTGTCATTTCCGCAGAATCTGAGGACCAGGTAACCAGTCCTCAGATTGGACAGTATAGTTGCTATCTGTATGGATTTACCAAATGGGAGAGTGTCAGATGTGAGTGGGCGTCCAGCTGTACCAGCCACTCTGAGCGTTGGGGGGGGGGGGGGGGGGGGGGGACGGCCTGCTCAAGTTTACCTGGCAGGTAAACTCTCTAATAGCACAATCCGAATTCCATCATCCATCACAATCCACACTTCGACTTGGTCACATACTGGCAACTTGTGAAACCCAGCGACCATCTAGTTCCTCAACCCACCAACCCCTTGGCCTGGCTACTACCACCCCAACGTTACAGTGTTGAAGCCACCCTTACATCTCTGTTTTTAGTTTTTTCTCACTTTTATCCACAAATTCAAACGTTTAAGGAAATCAAGGCCACTAGTGTCAAGTAGCTAAGGAGCTACACGAAAACTGAAACAGTGCTCGATCCAGATCGGCCTAACCATCACCATGAACACCCTCTAGAAATCCCTCACATCCTCTTTTAGCATGTTGGGTCGTGTTGCTGTTGTCCTCCAGGTTGTTTGTCGCAACACTGGCAGCGGCTGTCGGAGAAGATGATCAGCCACGGAGTTGGTAATTGCGAGTCTCTGCAGAGTGTTTACATCTCCGATCTGCTTCTGCTGAGGCGTCATGTGAGCGCAGCTGTGCAAAGGAGACCGTTTGTTCTGAAAGAAGTTCAGCGCTGTGAAGGAGCGACTACGAGAGGGAGAGGGAGCGCTCCAGCACCCGTTCGGTCACCAGACAGCTCAGACTCAGGTAACCATCACGCACCTGCTTACTGCGCTGGGGGAATTGTAGAACGTTGGGTCCTTATGAAATTATAGGAGTGGTCTCTAGACTGGCTATATACTGTAAATGTATTGAGTGGTCGACTGCTCTATCTGTAAATTATAAGTCTAGCTGGTAACTTAAGACGCGTCTACGTAACTGCTCATACGTTAAATGCTTATGTAGTAGACGGTCTAGACCGCTCTATCGTCAATTATAGCGGTGTCAGACCTACTCTTATTTTTAATTTCATAGAGTGGTCCAAGACTGAGAATATCTGTGTTAGAATTGATAATATTTGAAATAAATTGAATGATCATTGAAAACCAGGGTTCAACCTGGCCAAGAATTCCTTAATGTACTAATGATCATCGCTATGTCTACTAGCATCATAGCAAGGCAACGCGCAGATTGAAACTTTGCCAAACCCTACTTATTCCATTTTGCTAAGGGTTTTCGCGGAAACTGCCTGATAACTTGAAATGCACAATATGAACAACCTATCTTTTAGTGAGCAACCATACACAAACGTTTTGCATCCCTGCCCAGAGTAAATGCATCAATGCAAAACCTTGGGTTCTGTTTGGCATGGCTACGGCGATGCTCTGTTACCACAATGTGACGATGATCGCTAGTAGTATCAAGGGATCTGTATGGCATTTTGGACCTGTAACTCAAATTTGACAATGACCATTGCGCATAATTTCTTTTGGTTTGCCTGACCCGGCATCACGTTCTTTGGGTTTTGACTTTCAGAAAAGAGATTACCATGCAGTTGCACAAAAAACATCAGTCAAATCCAATCATTGAGCCTGTTTGTTCTGTACTGTGACAGATCAGAGCGAGATGGATCTGGATGTGAAGTCAGAGAAGTGCACGCGCAGCGGGACACGCCAGCAAACGACAGCAAAGACCCAGGTCGGCCCAAACGGACCGCACCATCCCAGCACCCAGCGTAGGAGAGCATCAAGGACCTCCTTTGATGTCTCCTCCAAACCCGCAGAACGTAAGTGGACGCTGATGAGTATATGAGATATCTGACTGAGAGATCAAAACTGTAGAGGCATTTGCAAGAGCTTTGCATGGTTACAGCTTTACTCTAACCAAATGATTGCTCATGGCAAGTTTCACCGTTTTAGAGTCAGAAAATAATGTGAATTAAATACAATAATGTCTGTCGACATTGGGAACTGTACACTGACACTAGCACCACACCACGGGTGTAGTGTGTAGTTAATGGCTGATGAATGTGCTGTGGCTTCAGTGGTAGGAGACACTGCTGCGAGACTGGACTCAGGTACGTGGGGTCCAGGTCTCGGTTCCAGAATCAGAGGGCAAAGGGCAGTACAGCAGCACGCAGCACACAACACACCACACTCACACAAGACAGAGGACAAGGACATCTTCGAAATAAGGAGGGCACCGAAAACAATACCCCTGTACAACTAATGGAAGGCAGCATTCCCATTTCCATGTAGATGTAGTGTGAATTACATCCACAGCAGCAGATGACAAGTGAGGTTTTGTTTCAAAATGCTTGTTGTGTGTGGGGGGGGGTACCCCACATTGCATGTTGGTTGTCAAGTCCACCAAACTTGGCTGCTTGATATGTGAACCCAATAGATCCCAATGGCGGTTGTTTCCAGATTCCCACGTGGACCCGGGGATAAACCGTCTTTTTTGGCCAGAAGTGCTTAAGGCATGTAAACCAGTTATTCATCAGTTGAGTTCAGTGGATCAGCATTTATAATGTACATTTGTCGGCTGTGGCATTTGGGACGATACTGGTCCAGTCTGAACCTCCAGCAGGCTTTACTGTAATCAGAAGCTCACACCACACGCCAGGTATTTCACGTCTATGCTGAAATGTTTGGTACCATTGGTTTTTTTTAAGCCCTGTTTACAGTTGTACACTTTAAACAAAAAATTGAAGACACAATCAGACCCAGAGAATTAGCTTCAGCAGCACACCATAAGTTGAGAAAAGTGACAGTCCCCGTACAAGCAGTGGCTCTTTATAAAAGTCTCCTCCATCTTCTTGTCATAGCCCGATTCGTAATGCTATGTAAACACCACTGCTTGCAGATACCACACTTAGACGACCAACATGAGCCCGACCGTCAGTGATGGCTCTGCTACCCAGTACTGTGTGTGTTCATCGCAGATGCATCATCACAATTAGCAGTTGTCTTCATCACCGGACAACACACACACTGGGACTTTATTCTGACTCAATCCCACCACACCGTCCTGCAGACACAATACTCACGAAGCACCACATGGTGGATGGTAATAACGTTTGAAACTTTAGTCCCCAGAAATCACAGTTTTCCTTTTTGTGTGTAAATAAAAACACATTGGCAGGTGTTTTAGAAAAATTTCAGAAGGAAAACCTGAGCTTGGAGCTGAGGACAACAGACAGAAGTCAGGACAGTGTTGAAAGACAGACTCCACAATGTGTGATGGACCTTCTGTTTGATTTGAGGAGGAAAAGTGCGCTGTTATGGGATTATCTTTATAACCAGCACAATCATTATGGTGGTGCTAAGCTCCAGACAGAGCCCACGGTTCCGCTGCTAATGTCTCAGGAAGGAAGTTGTTTGTGGTGGAACATAAGTACGTCAGAGTAGTTTTTAGATTTTCAGATTGGCAGATAGTCCACTAGCTGTCTGGATTACCCTGCAGAGATCTGAGGACCAGGTAACATCAGTCCTCAGAATTGGACTAGATAGTTAGCTAGCTGTCCGGACTTTACCCTGCAGAATCTGAGGCACCAGTAAACCATAGTCCTCAGAACTCCACCAGAGGTGTAGAACGGATATGGTCCTGGTCCTCAGATCTCCTCGGGGTTAGAAGGCATCACAGAGGAACAGAAAGACGGGACTGACTCTGTAGAAAATGGGGACTTATGGGGGGATTTTTTGGCAGTACTGGAACGTTGTAGTAAGATACTATCCTCAACCAAACCCATCTTTTACTTTGTTTTAACCCAAACGCACCTACACATGATCCGCACGCATAAAACCGGATGTGTGTGTTTTCATTGATTCTTCTGGGGGGGGGAGGTAGATATAGATGTAAGTATAGTGTAAGATAATAATATATGTAGAGTAGTTTTTCCTGTGGTCTCTGTTGAAATTCATTATCTTTATTTTGTACACTGTTAATGTTTTTATGACTCACCTCAGCTACTTTTTTGTTGTGTTTGGTAATTGATGATATTGGAATCTATATTTAGCTTTGACTTTGTGTATCTATTTCAGATGAAGAAGTTAGCTCCTCAGACAACAACAGCAGCAGCGAGCAAATCAACAGCAGCAGGACTAGACAAGGTGAGGACCATTACCGTGTGTGTGTGAGCGTGTGTGTGTGTGTGTGTTTGTTGTTTGTGGTGTTTGTGTGTGTGGTGTGTGTGTCTAGTCTGCATTATAACTGTATGATTACTGAGAGCTAGGTAATTTATGAATTATTGGAAAAACAGCTTGAACATATTACTTTTGTTATGGGGAATAATGGGAACAGAGTGGGAGTCACTCAGCAAACACTTATAGTGCTGTAGGCTTTAGAATGAGTCCCCCACTGTGAAGCCCAGCTCCAGAGTGCAGGCGCAACTGCCCTGGCGCTTACAGGCGATATTGAGCACACAGTTTAGATAAGTGTCCCGAGCTTGGCAGGCACTGCCTCTATCTGTTGCAGGACTTCCTGGCATGTCAATATTGGCAGAGAAACAGGCTTGTATTTGTGGATGGTGTGCTAAGCAGTGGCGCAAACTGGGTGTTGTTTTGAAATGGGTTTTGGATGAGATGAATTACTACCTGGAGTGCTGCGGAGATGTCTTTAGAGATGACAGCAATCAGTTTAGACCTGCATTACTATGGGCATCATAAGATTGAATGTGGAGCAGCTACGATAATATGTAATACCTGTACGTCTCTATAGCCCTATAGCCCAAGCCAAGTGTCTACACTTCAGCCTGGTTATTGTGCTCCAGACAGCTTTGTGGCAACATTTTCAAGTTTCTTTTATCCGCTTGACAATTGAGGGAAATACACTTGTGATGGTGGAGAGATGTAGAAGACAATGTGTGCATGCACTGTGGACCATCCAGCTAGAGTTCTACCTGAACTGTTTCAGAGGGTGGCTATCAGTGGTTCTGGAGGTGCCTGTCAAGCTCCTTCTCCGGGCATCTGCCCCGCCATCCAGCTAGCAGCAGCTGACCATGGACACAGCACTAAAAATTAAAAACCTGAGGCCTTCCACAGGGCCTGACGGCCACCGAGATGCCTGGTGGACCCATGAACCCCTCGGTGAGCATCTTCTGGCAGAAGAGGTAATGCAGCCGAGCTGTGGCATTCTCTACATGTGTTGCTCTGTTCTTCCTTCCTTCCTCACCATATTCAGGCACATGGAGACTCTATGTCCTCTGGGTACTCCACCGCTGGACCAACCTACCTTGTTGTTTACGTGTTGAAACTAAATGTTGAACCAAGTGCAGACAACAACGAAAGTCCAGAGCCTAAAGACTTTAGTGTGTCGAGGCCGCCTGGCGTGCGGCCGCTGCCCGGTGGCCGCTGCCCGGTGGCCGGTGCCCGGTGGCTGCTGCCCGGTGCCCGGTGGCCAGTGGCTATTGCCTGCCAGCAGACTTGC
>NW_022605626.1:375405-401524 GCF_008692095.1 Etheostoma spectabile | reverse complement strand
GAGTCGGCGTCAGTGTCCCCCTCCTGTATAAAATAGAGAATGAGCAGCAAGCGTCCTGTGTTCAGATTCAGGTTCTCAGGACGCTCCGGAGATTAATGTGATAGATATTATGTAGTGATGATATTCCAGATGATAATAATGGCCGAATGGTCAGAGACCATATATTCATGATCATTCTTGATGAGTGTCCTTCTCTAGTAAAGGGTAGCCTAGTTGTGTTATCCTTAATAAGTAGGCCTAATGTTTTTTATTTATAGCTTACATTGGTTTCATAACCTTTCGCTTTAGTCTCCATCCCTGGACCAATCACGTGGTCTATATACAGCACGGATGTAGTGTAATACTCATTCCACACCGGGACACCACAATGCTTCCAAATCTTTTTTTTTGGTGCGGTCACTCATCAGTCAGAATAATAAAACATGAATATGGTTTTACATATGCTCACAGCGTGTATTGAAGACACTATTTTTTCTAGTTGTTGTCCTTTTGATTGTTCTGGATGAACACTAAGTATAAAGGAATTAGATATAGCTTATAGGAGATTGTGCAGGTTGTAAACATGTTCTCACGTTGTGAATAAAGGTTTGAAATGAAGCCAGAGTCCGTAGGGTCCAAATACAGAGGAACCTTATCCCTCTGCTCACTTTAAGGCAATGATATTTTTTACACTCCACACATTCAGTCGGGTCCACTAGTGGGCTTTCTCTCCGTTTGATAACAGCGTGATTTCCCTTTTGCATATGCTTCAACTCTCGTTACTGTCCTTTAGAAGCTGCTGCTCATTGGGTGACATGTGGCGCATGCGTTTTCCTCTCTGCTCAGTAATCTGGATTGATGCCGTGGTCTATTTGAGAAGCGTGAAGTGCACTATCCCAGCATCTCCACCGGCTGAAATAGCTTCACCTGTTATCCTGGTTATCTAAACCTGGCTGGACGTAGCTCCACTGTTCATCCTGGTTATCTCACCTGGCGTGGACATAGCTTCACCTGTATCATCCTGGTTATCTCCCACCTGGCTGGACATAGCTCCACCTGTTCATCCTGGTTATCTCCACCTGGCTGGACATAGCTCACCTGTTCATCAGGTTATCTCCACCTGGGGACATAGCTTCACCTGTTATCCGGTTATTCACCATGGCTGGACCATGCTCACCTGTCATCCTGTGTATCTCCCACTGGCTGGACTAGCTCCACGTTCATCCTGGTTATCTCCACCTGGCTGGACTAGCTCCACCTGTCAGCTGGATCTCACTGGGACATGCTCCACTGTGTTCATCCCGTTATCTACTGGCTGGACATAGCTTCACCTGTTCATCCTGGTTTTTCTACACCTGGCTGGACATAGCTTCACCTGTTATCCGGTATCTACCTGGGCTGGAATAGCTTCACATGTTTATTCTGGCTCGGTAACGTGTAACCGATTAAGCCGCAGATCTCACTAAGTCAAGCGGACTTGTTCACTTATCCTGGATATAGTATTCTACTTTCGTGCACAGGCCCAGGTGTTATTCTTGGCTAGGTTTCCCCATAGATGTTATATATTAATATTAGCAGGCTAGGGTTTCCCAGTAAGCGATGTGTGAGACATGTTTTACTATACACCGCAACATTTCTTTTTCAAACGTGGACAAAGAAATGCCACAGCACCCAGTCATAGGTTTTCTTGTGTCAGATCACCATGAGCCAATTTCAACACGTTTGTCTGAAATTGGCTCCATGGAATTCAAATGCAACCCAATGTGGGTGGAGGGGGTCTCCAATGGTGAACCTGTTTCCTCACCAGCAAGTATTGGGCACCGGATCAAAAATCGCACGCCTCGTGTATGACGTGTGTTATCACACCGGCTGCTGAAAAACCTCTGGGGAGAGTATTGGTGTAATCGTTATCCTTTCTCCACGTACGTTGTCATTAGACAAAGGAGTAGGATACACACTGCAGTATTAACATCCAAGCAGCCAACGTCACAATGGTCTCGCAACTGCCGAGCCCTTCTCCTCGCCAAATCATCTTGGCGGGGCTAGCTCCGGACGGGCCACGGTGTGTATAAATAGTCTCAGGAAGGAGGTGTTTTGGTGGAAATGTGTACGTCAGAAGTAGTTTTAGTCATCAACGAAAAACTCAGATTGGACAGAAGTCCAGCTAGCTGTCCGATTTACCTGCAGAGATCTGAGGGACCAGGTAACCATAGTCCTCAGATTGACAGATAGCTAGCAGCTGTTGATTACCATGCAGAGTTGAGGACCAGGTAACAAGTCCGATTGGACAGATAGTCTAGCTAGCTGTCTGGATTTACCTGCAGAGATCTGAGGACCAGGTAACCATAGTCCTCAGATGGCAGATAGTAGCTAGCTGTCTGGAGTTACCTGCAGAGATCTGAGGACCAGGTAACCATAGTCCTCAGATTGGACAGATGTTAGCTAGATGTCCGGATTTACACCTGCAGAGATCTGAGGACCAGGTAACCATAGTCTCAGATTGGACAGATAGTCTAGCTAGCTGTCTGGATTGACCCTGCAGAGGATCTGAGGGACCAATGGTAACCATAGACCACCAGAAATCAGCGGTTTCGAGCGCCATCACAGAGACAAAGCGGGGACGGAGGTTAGAAGCGCAACACAGGACAGAGGACAGGGGCGATCTCAGGCGGAGGTTCCTGGTGGAACGTCGTGGATTGGACACTGTCACCAGTAACAACAGAATGATTTCATTTTGGATTGATGAACATTCCTTTGTTTGTCACATGGACAACAATAAGGGGACATTTCCACACCACACGAACAAACTGGGATCATGCAGCTTTTTTTACGATGTGTGTGCACCCTGGCCTCTGTGTTCTTAGGCCTGAGTGAAAGTCAGTAGCCAATAAATAGTTGGCTGCAGGACAGAGCACACATTTCACCACTTGTGGTTTTATCTGTGAACATTCACTTTCCGCCCTAACACCACCTCTGCAGCTCTAAACGGCGCTCTGACGTGCATGGTTTGTGCAGCAGATTGATGATGGGCGGGGGGGTCAAAGAGCATAGCACCAGGGGGTGGAGCTGGAGGGGGACGCATCCGGTCATAGTGCATCCTGTGGGGTGGGACGGTCGTTGGGGAGTTTTTTTGAAATCATTATTTTATTAACAGTAAGAAGCCAAAGAGAAAATACGAACAGATCCTTGCTGTCCCTCACAACATAGGTCATGTGGGAGCGACGGAGACAGAGGACAGACAGACGGCGGACAGTCATCAGTGTGGTTTGTGTGTCCCCACTAGGTCTTTGCCCAAGACTTGGCCAACTACTTCCACACAAGTAGTCTGTTGTTTTTGTGCTCACAGCCAATCCCGCGTACACATTGATATATATATAACCCGGTCCGGGTAGGGATGGTATCACAGTCCGGGCAGGATTGGAACCCGGTCTGGGCAGGTTGGTCCCCGGTCCTGGCGGGTTGGATCCCTGGTCCAGGCAGGCCTTTCTGTGTTGTGGGCCTTCCTCTCCATGCTTGGTTTCTGCCAAACATAAAGACATGCATGGAGGTAACTAGGACTACATTGAAAATGAGCCTGTCTGTTCGCATTTCCAGAAATATTGATATTTACTAATAGAATACAAAATAAATTTACAGTTACGCCATTATAACTGGAAGCTTCCAATGCAACCACAGTGTTGACCTGTGATCTCAGCTGGACTTGTAGGCCGGTATTGCAGACACCATGGTCCGGTCCATATTACACATCACACAGCGGAAAAGTATAAAAAAGGAGATTCCAAAACTTCAAATATTACATATTCAACTATGGATATAATAGGACTATAGCTCGCCAAATATGACCAATGTCACCTAATTAGAAAGTGTATCTATACAGCTGTTCAGAGGACTGACAACGGTATGTTGTGGCTAGTTACTTCAGAATAAACATCCGATTTGTGGCAAACATCTAAATGTGTAAAGTACTAAAGTAACTAGTAACTACAGTAAAAGTAAATAAGGCTGTCAGATGAGGAAAAGTAGAATATTTCTCTCTGAAATGTAAAAGGAGTGAAGTGGAAATGGTATGAAAAGAAAGACTCAAGTAAAGTACAAGTACTCAAAAATTTGGACTGAGTACAGTACTGGAGTAGATGTACTCTGTTACATAATATACCGGTTATGATTGCAGCAGACCTTAACATGGTCCCCTCTGTTCTGGCCAAGCCTGGTGTTTTTGGGGGCCCTCTGTCCGTTGCCCCCCCCGCAGTGTTCCATGTGGCGCGCTGTCTGTCTGAAAATCTCTGGCTGTGTTATAACAGTCTTTAAGTGTTGGGTCGATGAGGACAGTCATCTTTCTGGTGCCCTTTTCTTTCTTTTACTATTTCTTGTTTGATTTTGGACTATGTAGTGATGAAATATGAGACTCTACTTCATCTTTCCACTTCGCTTATTTTTTGTACTTGATCAGAACATGATAGAAACATTATACTGCACCCACACTGAAGTAGGCTACGACTGAGCCTGGGGTGAGTACCAGAGTCCCGACTCGGACTCAAGTCCGGACTTTGGTTGTCTTGGACTTGGACCATGGACTCGCCAAATATACCAGTTGGTCTCAACGAGTCCAGCACTGTATGCTTTTTTCTAAAACTTCTTCCTCCTTTGAGACAAACAACATTGATGAATTCATGTCAGATAACAGGGCGAGTTTAATTCATAATCCATCTAGAACGGCGTTGCCCGGGACGGGCTGGCTGCTGTTACATACCTCAGTCATCAGGCATCCTTCAGTTTCATAGACACAGACACAACGTCAGAGAACACTTTGTAATCTGGATTCTTCAGGACAAGTAATAGGTTCAAGAATGGGAACATGTCAGTTTTTTAGTGACACCTCTGTTCTTATTTGTTACATTACTCGACCGTCCAGAATGTTCTTGTTACACATAAAATGTGAAGCTAGCTGCCCGTGACTAAGAGAAATCTTACAACCTAGTAAATGATAGGGTCTTATTTGATCTTTCTTGTTTGTCTTCACTCTCTGTTTTGGACCGGTCTTGACTTGGACTCAAAACCTTTGGACTTGGTCTTGACTCTGTGTTGGACTTTTCTTGGACTCGACAAAGGTGGACTGACTACAGCACCCACTGGGACACAGTGACGCGACTGACCCCGGTTTATCCAGATCATCGTAAGCATCTGAATGTTGTAATAAACCCCCGATGCAGTGAGAACAGGAAGGGCCCAGCTGAACGACAGCTTTTTCGTATGTTCATTCATTTTCTCGTTTGCCTAACCTGGATGTTTTGTTTTCGCGCTTGTGGATCGTGGTCTTGCCCCGTCAGAAAAGGATCGTATACTGCTGGTATGACTCTTTAGTTGGGTTGCTTCTTTGAACACTTTCTCAGAGCAGCAGCTAACTCTGCTCCAACAGAAACAGGTCTGCAAGTCTGGGGTTGGCTGTGTCTCTCCCTCCCTCGGTTTAATATTTGTATATCAGCGAGCTGGCCTCATCCTGGGAATTGGCTGGTATTAGCAGGCGAGACCACTCAACACCCAAGGGCTCATCCAAAAGCTGCCTCCTCAAGCGTCAACGTTATTAGCGCCGGTGCTCTCAGAGGGACATGACCATCACACACGCGGGTGGTTCTGTCTCTCTGTTGTTCCCTCTCTGCTCTCTGCCCCCCCCCCCCCCCCCCCTCCTCTTGGTCGGCCTGGGGAAGAGGAAGAAGGTGTGTGTGTGTGTGTGCGGAGTGGGTCTCCACCACCAGGTAACAGTAATTACTTCATTGAGATCCTAGCCTAATTACACTGCTGTGGATCATTGCATAAATCTTGTTTTGTTAATTGAGGACAGACGTCTGTAATTGTGTCGGTGTTGTTTGACTGCAGCATGCATTCATAACCCTGGCTACGTGAGAAGTACAAGGCCAATCAACAATGACAGCAAATGACATGTTGTTAGAATATTTGTGTAGTTGCCAATATAATCCATTGATTAATAACAGACCCATATTTTGTATGTAATGAGTTTCTAAATAAAGGTGACTCACGCTTTAATGAACTTACTTTATGTAACACTTCTGAAAGCATGCTTCAAAGCCATGAGATTATTGGGGTTCAAAATAAAAAATTAAATAAATGGGCACCCAGGAGTTCATTAATACTTACAATCATTATATCATAGTATGAGTATAGGCACTAATGGGTGGGCCAATGTCAGGATCCTCAGCTAGGTTTTAATATTGTCAGTGTACCGCTATTGGGTACCTGGGGGCAGAAGTGTGTCAGTTGTGTGACGAGGTCCCGGCAGGGATCTGGACCAGTTCTGAAAATGGCATCGCCCCACGTGCACGTTTTAGGCGAAAGATTATTTAACGTGTCTCCCAGCAAAACTAGGTGGGGAAAAAACATTGTTATAAATTAAATAAATATAAAAAATGAGGCCTTACAAAAAAGGATGTGAGATGATTGTGATGGTTTAAAGAAATGCCAATAAACCATGTTTTCTGCCCTCCCAGATTGCGTGGTGGACTAGCCTAACTGACTATGGAGACTAGCAATGCTGCACACTGTAGCCCCTGTAGACGTGTGAGCTAAGTGATTAATGAATATCTCAATATTTGAAACTTGTGCTGGATCAGATATATATATTCTTTTCCAACGCTGATCCAGAGTGAAAATCTGCAGAATTAAGCAGATTCTGTGGTGGCATGCATATCAAACACTTTGATATGTAACAGTAACTCCTTCAGCCATTTGGTGTACCAAATCCAAAGATGCCAAGTGCAGAGGTAAGGGAGATAATTCACGGATCCAAATACACTTTGAAACAATGAGATCTTTGTTTCTCAGTGCTACTCCCATTCTACTGCAGACGCCCAGCACGGGAGCTCACCACTGAAACATATATGACAGGAAGAGTGGGTTACAAGAGCAAGGGATGGAGACATGCAGCGGTATTAGAGCTCCTCATGGAGCTTGAATCCTACTCACCAATGATGGTCCATGTTGGCCTGGGACAATGATTCCACATTACTGTGCTTCCTTGCTGAGGGATAACACTGGATATCCTCCATTCTTTCATTTTCACCCTATACACTTTCAAGACCCTTTAATGTGTAAATCTACTACAGCTGTTCGTGTCTGGGTTAACTGTGTGTAGTGACACACACACACACACACACACACACAACACAGACACATTACACGTCACGCTGTGGTGTACACAACACCCTGACCCCCCCTCATTTATACGGGCCTGAATAAAATGATGTCATTCTCAGAGGCGGGAAATAGTGAGGCAGCACATTTATTGTTTTTATGACTGTGGTGTGTGGTGTGTGTGTGTGTGTGTGTGTGTGTGTACTTTGGGATAACTGTGTCTGTGTGTGACCCAGAAATTGCTAAAGACTGTTGTTTTCCTTCAGCCTCCATTCTCACCCGGTCCCACTCCAACATTAGGCGTTTTAAAATATGGGAATGCATTATTCCAGCTGGACACACACGCAGCACACTGCTGATGGTTTCAGAAAAGCACCTGTTAGTCATTTTTAGAAATCTTCACATTCATTCACGAATTAATCCGTTCATACCGTTCTTTTATTTGTTTTTGCAGAAAATTTTCTTCTGATAATCAACACAGTGAAGCACACAATGTTAATGTGACACACTGGAGATGTGTGTGTCTGTTTTCTAAATGGTTGTCCGGAATCAGGACTATTACTACTCAACTGGGACTTCTTCCGTTTCACACCTCAGTCTGGAACTAGGTGATTTCCTGTCACTGGTTAGAGCTGAAGTTTAAGGGATACTGGAGTTGTTGGGTCTTTGGAAATGATAGAGTGTGGTCTAGGACCGACTCTATCTGTAAAGTGTCTTGAGATAACTCTTTGTTATGATTTGATACTATGAAGAAAGAACTAACTGAATTAAATAAAGGGAGTCTGAGAGCGAGCTGGTTAGGATTTGTTCTTCACGCTGTTAGAATGGCTCTCTCGATTCTGGCAACTAGACCGTTGGCTTTGTTGGACTTCATGTGGGAAATGTGTATATTAAGTCCAGTGTGTGTGTGTGTGTGTTTGTATATAACATAAAATATTTATAGATATATATAGATATTATATATTATATATATATATCTAGATATGGATTGGGAAGATTGGTGACATTTTGGTTGCCAGTGATGAACACTACTTAGAAAAACCTACATTTCTAACAGTCAGTGGCTTAAAGACAGCTTGTGCAGGGTGAACGTGACATGCAACATGAATAAGAAACTGCATGAGTTTAAGGGAGCAGCAACGTGCTATTAAACAAAAAACTTACTGTACAAGCAAACCACTTCTCCAACATTATGTTATTGTTCAACACTATTTGGATGTTCAGCCCGTTGTCATGGTAACTAGACTCTGACTATGTGTGTTCTGCTGGTCTGTATCTCTTACTGTCTGTAACAGACAGACAGTCCTCAGCCTATCAGGCAGCCATAAGAGTTAAACATTTAAAGCCTAACAGCTCTCAGGATAAAAGAGCTGTGGCCAACACAAGCGTGCACTATTCCTGAAATCACTGGTTCATGTTCAGGATTTCTCTTGTCACTCATTGTGTGTGTGTGTGTGTGTGTGTGTGTGTGTGTGTGTGTGTGTTGGTGTGTGTGTGTGTTGTGACAGCTTCAGTCCCCTCCGTCTGGCCAGAGGTAATGGGAGCTGCAGCCCAGTTGTTAGCTCTAAAAACGAGCCCGTGTAGTGGAGCAAAGATAAAAATCAGAGGTGACCAACAGACAGGCCATCCATGTGTGTGTACTCACGGTACTGTTCATGGCAGTGTCAAGACTAAGGTAACGTTAAGGTTGGGAGGCAGACTCCCTCAAACTAGCTCTAAAACATTAGTTTGAAGTCGAAATCGTACCAGAGTTTCTGGTTGGACCTGTTGACGTGTCTGCCTCTGGCACCGCGTTCTTTAGTCCCTTTCTGAACGCAGGCTAACATGACGACTTACAAGTCCACACACTTCTTTTAGTTCTAGGTTTTCAGCAGTGAAACATCGGTTAGGTCAGGCTGAAGGCATTAACAGCTTTTCCAAATAGCGTCGTGGCTAAAGAAACTTCTGATGGGTGGGCCGACTGCTGCCTGTAGGGATTCGTCAAGATCTCATCATCTGTAGTGATGTAGTGTCAAAGTCTCCTTTTCCTATATGTATTGAGTTGCCTGTGTATTAGAGTATCACCAGTTGACAATTAGATTGCTCCACAGGGTGCTCCACAGTGCGTAACACATCAACGGTAGGGTAGTTCAGTAACCCAAGACTAGGGGACTTTGGTGACACAGACAGCTTTTCGACCTAGTGTTTGGTTAAAACACTCCTAAGGAACACGTATTCCTGAGTGAAAGTCTTTTGTGTTCCCCGGGAAGCGAACTCCCGCTCACCTGGCTTGAAGTCTGTGTTTTAGTTGTTGAAGTTGAAAGTGTCTACACAGTTGTGTGACAGGGAGTAACACAGGGGACTCAAAACCCACGCCTGGGGTGCCCAGTGTTAAGATGAGGGGGTAGAGGCATCTCCGCCCACCCTCCATACCTGGGGTCTAGCTGTCAGGAATAAAGGTCCCACATGCACATTGAGGGTTTCAGTCCCAGACCTTGAGCTGGAGGGGAACATTGGTGAGTTGAGGTTTGAGTGACAGTGGAGTCAGGGGAACTCAAACTGGACCAGAACCACACTCCCTACGGTCTGTTCATGACGATGATGCCCCGTTCATAAAAAATGCTATCAGTCTGGTGGAAGAACACCTTTGGTGAAGGGGACCTGCCCATGTCCTGGAGCTCACTGATGCTCCTGCAGCAGTTCACAGCTGGTGGTGAGACCCCCAAAAAGAATGGAGAAGTTCAAGCATCACATTAAGGTCCGGTGTCAGAATCACCACGTCAACTCCACAGATGGCAGGAAGTGGTACTGACAGTATTGGTTTAGTTGGGGGCAATGTCAGACATAATGATAAATCTCTAAAGGATAAATAATTATATTTTTTATGATACCTCATTTTGTACCAATTACGTCCCGTTGTCCTTCTTTTGCCAACACAACCCCCCTTAATGACCTATTCAGTGGGTGGTGAACCCAGCAGAAGTGAATAAGGTGCATGTGATTGATTGCTGAGATCATTTCCCCCGCTAACAACATGTTGAAGTGAGCCACCAGAGAATCCTGGGGCCTATCTGCTTCTTAGCTCTTGGCTGAGCAAACAGACCATCCCCCTCTCCTGATCCCCGCCTTTATTTACCCCCTGCTCATTACAATCATCTTTTCATTAGCCTACCTAATTACACCCAACAAGCGCACCCAAAGCCGCACCCACCCAGCCAGCCCCGTCCTCAGGTTACACCCAGCTCCCCGGGAGGGGAGCAAACAGGAACAGTGAAGAAAACACACAGTCTGTTTTTCCCTGCTTCAATCTTTCTTCTACTCTCTTATCCTTTTACATCCTCTACCTCTTATGCTGTGTGGAAGCATAGGGGAAGAGGGCCGGGGTTCAAGGAGGACTCCTACAAGAGGTGGCCCTAGCAGTGTTGGTCCACTAAACCGCTGAGGACTTATTCATGATATGTATGCTTGGAAGAAACTTCATTCCCATGAAGCTGTGGCCATACAAGTTTTCAAATAGCCAGAACTAAAAGGTTCGCACCGGAGGCTGGTCCCCACATCGACCCCGCAGACCCCACCATGTGTTGGGCACCACAAATGTTATTATTTACAAAAATGTGTGAAATATCATCAAACAATCTCCTTTTGTAAGGAGATGTATGGGTTTACTTATATTTAACTTTTAGTGAACAAACGATGCTGTGTGGACGGTCTCACGGGTGATCAGACTTCTGAATGCTTGAAAATTTGAATTCATGCTTTCAAAAAAACAATCACTTTGGTTGTCCAGTCTGACCTACGAGTCTCAACTAGGGGGAAAATCCTTAGAAGTGGATTGTCTGTCCTAAATGAATCTGAGTGCTGTAACATTAACTACATTCACCGTACTCAGATCATTGCTAACACCATCCGTCCAAAAAAACAATGATCAATCAATACTCACCGTCCAAAATATTTTATTAATCTGCAGTATTATGTACTTTGGATTGACCGTTTCAGCACACATAACTAACACAAAATGATTACATTTCCTTCATTATTATGTTTGCACAACAGTCATTTGTTTCAACAATGAGTAATCAGGAATGAATCCCAGTTTCCATCTGGTTCATAGTAACATGTCATAGAGCAGTTCTCATCCCAGAGCTTGTACAGGCGCTCTGGTCTGATACCGTCGGACCAGTCCCCGTTCAGCGCCTGGTATGATCACTCAGCTACGAAATGAGCACGTCAGAATGAAAGAAGGGGTGCCCAACCGTCCCTATAGAAAGGGGTCAGGTGGTGGAGGGTCAGACAAACAGGCCATTTCACCCAGGTGAGACCGCAGTCCTGTCCTGTGTGTCCCCATAAACAATACTTATTTTAACCTCAGCCTAACCGTGTGGGGGTGTTGCCTAACCCCATCACGTAGTTTAGTTTTTGAATTAGCCACGTGGTTCGGTTTGACCTGCAGAGCTGTCTTAAACGTCTTTGGACATGTTAAGGCTGTGTCAGACAGCGAGTGGTGGCTCCCCTCTTCCCATTCAATGTTGAGGGGGTATGGGGTTAGGTGGCGGGGGCTTGCTGGATATTGGAAACGCAACCCCCCGTCACACTGTGTGTGGCCAATCATGTAAAGACGTCTCTTTTCTGTTCTCTCTTCTGTGAAATAAAACTGAAAAGTCGAGAACGTCATTATCCATAAACTTGACGGAAAACAGACGTCATTGTGAAATATGATATATTTGTGCTTTAATGGCGGGGGTGTAAAGACCAACAAGAGTCACGAAAATGGTCAGTTTCCGCCACCCCCTGTGGAAAGTGTCCAGCCCGCTGGTTTGTCTAACCCCTTCAGGCATCTTCTCCACGGGAGCACAAAGCCTCTCATTCTTTGTTCGCCTACGTGTTGTGCTAAATGTGCAGAGGGGACGTTGGGACGGCTGATCGGGGCGGGTAGGTCCCACTCGAGAGGAGGAGTGCAGCTGTCCAACACGAGACTTTCATGTACTGCTCGAGCCCCCCCCCCCTGCCCTCCTTTAGCCCTGTTCCCAGATTCAACATCAGTTCCTGCCGCCCGATGGGCAGAGGTACCAATACACAGGCGTGCTCATCAAATGTATCAAGAAAATACAAAAATCTGCGATTAAAAAGACCCCCCCAGGATCGACTAAAGCGGGTGTGCACTGCTGGGTGTGTGTGGCAGCTAACGTGCAGTACGGAAATGAGCAACCAGATGAACACTAATTAACATCGGTATGATTCCCTCATCAGTGGGGATACAAAATGCCTCTTATTTTAAAAAAATGACAGTAAAAATATTAGTATATTATCTATAATGTATATATGATTATTATAATAAGTATTTAAAATACACAAATACAAGCTTCTAAGTATCTACGTATTTTGTTACACATTTGCTTTTTCGCCCTGGTGTCAATAGGACCAATTACAAAGTAAACTCAATATAACTAAAATGAGGATCTGTTAAGACATTTAATGAAATGCATCTCCGTGCACACCACCCGCCCCACACACGTTCATAACTTAGTCAAAAGAAAATTCATTTTACTATTTTCAGACATTCAATATTTTTATCAAAACCTTCTTTTTTACTAGAACCACTATCAGATTAAATACTTTGAAATGAGAAGGGAGGGCCGGATCCGCCCACTGTCACCTGTCCCCTGCCTGACCAGCTAACACACACACACACACACACCACACACACACCACACACCACAACCACACACCCACACACACACACACACACACCCACACACACACCCCGTGTGCCACCTTGGCAACTTTCTTAAGGACTTATGACGTTTCCAGAGCCTTTCTGCACTGCTGTCAGAGTGATCCAGTCGCGGGCTCGTCTGTGCGTAGCAGCTCCTCGTCTCTCTTCATCTCCATGAGTTATATGGTCTGCACAGACAGGTTGGGACATGAATCATTCCCTCTTTTTAATATTGACCATTATATGTTACACTAATAAATATCATTAGTAATAGTTTCTGTTGTGATTGAGGCTATATCGACTAAAACAAAACATTGAAACAGAGCAGAGCTGTGTTAACCAAACGTAGTCCAAGGCAGGAATTACGAACACACACACACCACACACACAAACGGCCGTTTAACACTACAAAAGACCACTTTCTCTTTGTCTTTTTTCCCTAGCTCTATTCTTCTCCCTCTGGCTGCTCTACCTTCTTCTCTCTCTCTCTCTCTACTGTGTGCAATGAGCTCTGTGCTGACGGTCTTCTCTTGAGTACCAGTCCTTGTTCTCGGGTGTTGAGCACGATTCTCTTCAACATGACAACTATAGAGTTATCCACACCGAGCAGACAAAAAGTCCCTCTGAGCAGGAATGGTAGGTGTTTGTAGGCAATCCCTCGCTTTTCTAAGCACCTGAAAGATTTCCAGCTTTGTGCATAGCATATCTACACTTTCTGCTATGACCATTTCCGAGATTTTTGAATGTCTCTCTAGAGTGCAGTAACAAGTTGTGCAGGTTTTAAAACAGATTTCTAAATTGTCCACGAGGCCACAACTGGTTGATTTGAAGAAATAAAAAACTCGGTGTCGGGGTGGGGGGGGTGGGGGGGGGGGGGGGTTGGCCTGTGTTTGGTGCACAGCTGTACTCCCACCTTTGAAATGGGCATTACAGCCATCGATGTGTGTGGACTGTTACTGATCAGTTCACATCCATCCGTAGCATCAACCCTATCGTCAGTTACACCTTCAATTTCCATCTAGTGTTAGAGTCCTGTTTGGTCTCAGCCGTTCTCGGTGGATCTTATATTGCTTTATACGTTTTTTCTTGAAAAGATATCTGTTGAAAGTAAGCATTTTGGTATCATGACAACCTAAAACTAGATGCCTGATGCAGGCTCCACCCTCCAAAGGCGTTGAATGGGCATTTGAGGAGTGGGGCTATGATCGTAGTCTGATCTTTGTAGGCCTGTCTAGTATCAACTGCATTCTAGGATGGGAGGAAAACGTGCTCAAGTTTTTTGGCACTTCTTTAATTTCCAATCACAACATTCTATGGTGGTGCTGAGCTCGGACGAGCAGCCACGGTGCCTCTGCTAAATAGCCTCGGAAAGGACGTTGTTTGGGGACTGTGTACGTTCCGAAGTAGTTTTAGTGCTCAACAAAAAACTCTGATTGGATAGATGTAGCTTATGATTTACTGAGGACTGCAGGTAACCATAGCCTATTGGACAATGTACAGCTTGGATTTACCTGCAGAGATCTGAGGGACCAGGAACGTCAGTCCGTCAGATTGGGACATATAGTTAGCTAGCTGTACTGATTTACAAATGCAGAGATGTCAGATGTGAGTGGGCCCAGCGTAACCAGCCACTCCTGAGCCTTTGGGGGGGGGGGGGGGGGGGGTGACGTGCCTGCTCAAAGTTACCTGGCAGGTAACTCTCTAATAGCACAATCGAATTCACATCATCATACAATCACCTTCGGTACTTGGTCACATACTGGCACTTGTGAAACCAGCGACCATCTAGTCCTCAAACCCCCACCCATTGGCCTGGCTACTACCACCCCAACGTACAGTTTGAAGGCCACCCTTACATTCTCTTTTTTAGTTATTCCACATTTATCCACAAATTTCAAACTGTTTAAGGAAACAGCCACTAGTGTCAAGTAGGTAAGGAGCTACACGTAAAATGAAACAGTGCTCGATCCAGATCGGCCTAACCATCACCACTGAACACCCTCAGAAATCCTCACATCCTCATTTTTAGCCTGTTGTGTGTCGCTGTTTGTGTGTCCTCGGTTGTTTGCAAACTGCAGCGGCTGTTGGAGAAGAGATCAGCCACGGAGTTGGTAATGCGATCTCTGCAGGAGTGAGTTTACATCTCCGACTGCTTCTGCTGACGGCGTCTGTGAGCGCAGTCTGTGCAAAGGAGACGCGTTTTGTTCTGAAAGAAGTTCAGCGCTGTGAAGGAGCGACTACGAGAGGGAGAGGGAGGTGTCCAGCCACTGTCGGTCAGACACTCAGACATCAGGTAACCATCAAGCACCTGCTTACTGCCTGGGGGGAATTAGTTAGAAAGGTGTTGGGTCTCTTATGAAATATAGAGTGGTCTCTAGATGCTACTATTGTAAAGTATTGGTGGTCAGGACTGCTCTATCTGTAAATTATATAGTGGTTAGACTGCATCTATCTGTAACTTAAGAGCGGTCTAGGAACTGCTCTATCTGTACAATTATAGAGCGTGTCTATGACCTGCTCTATCCTGTAATTATAGGGTGGTCTAGACCTACTCTTATTTTTAAATTTCTAGAGTGGTCCAAGACCTGGAGTAATATTGTTAGAATTGATAATATTGAAAAAATTGAATGAGTCATTGAAAACCAGGGATTTCAAACACTGCCAAGAATTCTTAATGTACTAATGGATCCATCGCTATGTCTCTAGCCATCATAGCAAGCAACGCGCAGATTGAAAACATTGCAACCCTACTTATTCATTTTGTAAGGGTTTTGCGCGGAAAACTGCCTGATAACTTGAAATGCACAATATGAACAACCTATCGTTTAGTGAGCAACCCATACACAAAACGTTTTGCATCCCTTGCCCAGAGTAAATGCTATCAATGCAAACTTGGGTTCTGTGTTGGCATGGCTACTGGCGAGGCTCTGTTACCCAATGTGACGATGATCCATAACTAGTATCA
This sequence comes from Etheostoma spectabile, assembly GCF_008692095.1. Taxonomy (NCBI): domain Eukaryota; kingdom Metazoa; phylum Chordata; class Actinopteri; order Perciformes; family Percidae; genus Etheostoma; species Etheostoma spectabile. Next base: position 385,742 of record NW_022605626.1, on the reverse strand, counting down.
AGGGATCTTATGGGCATTTTGGACTGAACCAAATTTGACAAGTGACACATTGCGCATAATTTCATTTGTGTTTGCCTCCCGGCATCACTTCTTTGGGTTTTGACTTTCAAAAAAGAGAATTACCATGATCAGTTGCACAAAAACCATCAGTCAAATCCAATCATTGAGCCTGTTTGTTTCTGTACTGTGGACTAGTAGAGCGAGATGGATCTGGGTGTGAGTCAAGAAGTGCACCGCAGCGGGACGCCAGCCAAACGACAGCAAAGACCCTAGGTCGGCCCAACCGGCACGCACCATCCTCAGCACCCAGCAAGGAGAGCAGTTCAGGACTCCTTTGAGTCTCCTCCAAACCCTTGCAGAAGCGTAAGTGGACTGATGAGTATATGAGCATATCTGACTGAGAGATCAAAACTGTAGAGAGCATTTGCAAGAGCTTTGTCATGGTGACAGCTTTACTCTAACAAATGATGTTGCTCATGGAGTTTCCCGTTTAGAGTCAGAAAATAAGTGAATTAATACAAATAATGTCTGTCGACATTGGGAACGTACACACACTAGCACACACCACGGGTGTAGTGTGTAGTTAAGGCTGATGATGTGCTGTGGCTTCAGGTGGAGAGAGACACTGCTGCAGAGACTGGACTCAGGTACGTGTGGGTCCAGGGTCTGGTTCCAGAATCAGAGGGCAAAGGAGTCAGCAGCAGCAGCAACACCAAACAACCCACACTCACACAAAGACAGAGGAACAAGGACATCTTCAGAAATAAGGGAGGGCACCAGAAAACAATAACCCCTGTACGACTATATGGAAGGCAGCATTCCATTTCCATGTAGTGAGTGGTGAGAATACATCCACAGCAGCAGATGACAAGTGAGGTTGTGTTTCAAAATGCTTGGTGTGTGTTGGGGGGGGGTACCCCACATTGCATGTTGGTTGTCAAGTCCACCAAACTTGGGCCTGCTGATATGTGAACCCATAGATCCCAATGGCGGTTGTTTCCAATCCCAGTGACCGGGGATAACAGTCTTTTTTGTGCAGAAGTTGCTTAAGGATTAAACCAGTTACTTCATCAGTTGAGTTCGTGGATCAGCATTCTATAATGTATATTTGTCGGACTGTGGCATTTGGAGACAACTGGTCCGTCTGAACATCAGCAGGCCTTTACGAATCTAGAAGCATCACAATTCTCACACGCTGCCAGTATTTCACAGTCTTGCTGAAATGTTTGGTACCATGGTTTTGTTTAATGCCTGTTTTACGTTTGTACCACTTTAAACAAAAAATTGAAGACACCAATCAACCCAGAGAAATTAGCTTCAGCAGCACACCATAAGCTTGAGAAAAGTGACAGTCCCTGTACAAGCAGTGGCTGCTTTAAAAGGCTCCTCCATCTTCTGTCAGTAGCCCGATTCTGTCATGCCTATTAAACACACACTGCTTGACAGATTACAACACTTAGACGATCCAACATGAGCCCCGACCGTCAGTGATGCTCTGCTACCAGTACTGTGTGTGTTCTCGCAGCCTATGCATCATCACAACTTAGCATTTCTTCACACCGTCAACACACACACTGACTTATTACTGACTCACATCCCACAACACACCGTCCTGCAGACACCAATACTCACTGAAGCACCACATGGGGATGTAATAACGTTTAAACTTTAGTCCCCAAGAAATCACCAGTTTTCCTTTTGTGTGTAAATAAAAACACATTGGCAGGTGTTTTAGAAATACTTCAGACAGGAAAACATGAGCTTGGAGCGAGGGACAACAGACAGAAGTCAGGACAGTGTTGACAGACAGGACTACCACAATGTGTGATGGTACCTTCATGTGTATGATTTGTGGAGGAAACGTGTGCTGTTTATGGGATTTCTATTAAACCCAAGCACAATCATTATGGTGGTGCTAAGCTCCAGAACAGAGCCCCGGTTGCCGCTGCTAAATTCCTCAGGAAGGGAAGTTGTTTGTGGTGGAACATAATACGTCAGAGTAGTTTTTAGATTTTCAGATTGGACATATAGTCCAGCTAGCTGTCTGGATTTACCCTGCAGAGATCTGAGGACCAGGTAAACATCCAGTCCTCAGAATTGGACAGATGTCTAGCTAGTGTCCCTGGATTTACCCTGCAAATCTGAGACCAGTAAACCATAGTCCTCAGAACTCCACCAGAGGTGTAGAACGGATATGGTCACTGGTCTCAGATCTCCCCGAGGTTAGAACGGCATCACAGAGAAGAAAGAGGGACTGACTCTGTAGAAAATGGGGACCTTATGGGGATTTTTGGCATACTGGAACGTTGTATAAGAGTACTATCCTCCACCAAACCCTATCTTTTGACTTTGTTTTAACCTAAAGCACCTACACCTGCTCCGCGCGCAAAAACCGGATGTGTTGTCGTTTTGCATGATTTCTGGGGGGGGGAGAGGTAGATAAGATGTAGATATAGTAAGATAATAATATTGGCTAGATGTTTTTCCTGTGTCCTCTGGTTGAATTCACTTATCTTTATTTTGGTACCTGTTAATGTGTTTATATGATCACCTCACCTTTTTTGTTGTGTTTGGTAATTTGAGTATTGAATCTATATTTAGCTTTTGACTTTGTGTATCTATTTCCAGATGAAGAAGTTAGCTCGCCAGACAACAACAGCCAGCTAGCAGGAGCAAACAACAGCAGCAGAGCTAGACCAAGGTGAGGCCCTTACCGTGTGTGTGTGAGCGTGTGTGTGGGTGTGTGTGTTGTGTGGGTGTTTGTGTGTGTGGTGTGTGTGTCTATTCTGCATTATAACTGTAATGATTACTGAGAGCTAGGTAATTTATGATTATTGAAAAACAGCTTGCATATACTTTTGTTATGGGACTAATGGAACAGAGTGGAGTCACTCAGCAAACACTTAGAGTGCTGTAGGCTTTAGAATTAGTCCCCCACTGTGAAGCCCGCTCCCAGAGCTGCAGGCCGCACTGACCTGGGCTCTTACAGGTATATGAGCACACAGTTTTAGATAGTGTCCCAGCTTGGCAGGCACTCCTCTATCTGTTCAGGGACTCTCCTGGCATGTCAATATTTGGCAGAGAAGCGGCTTCTTATATTGTGGAGGGTGTGCTAAGCGTGGCGCAAACTGGGTGTTGTTTTGAAATTGGGTTTGGATGAGATGAATTATCCTGGAGGGCTGCGGAGATGTCTTTTAGAGATGACAGCAATCATTTAGACTGCATTTACTATGGGCATCATAAGATGTGATGTAGGAGCAGCTCTAGATATGTAAGACTGTACGTACTCTATAGCGCCTATAGCACCAAGCCAACTGTCTACACTTCGCCTGGTTTATTGCTCCAGACCAGCTTTGTGGCAACATTTTCAAGTTCTTTTATCCGCTTGACATTTGAGATGGAAATACAACTTGTGATGGTGGAGAGATGTAGAAGACATGTGGCATGCACGTGTGGACCATCCAGCTGTAGAGTTCTACCTGACTGTTCAGAAGGTGGCTATCAGGGTGTTCTGGAGGCCTGCAGCTCCTTCTCCGGGGCATCTGCCCCGCCAGCCATGCGCAGCACTGACCATGGAACACAGCAGTAAAAAAATTAAAAACCCCTTGAGGCCTTCCAGCAGGCCTGACGCCACCGAGATGCCTGTGTGACCACATGAACCCCTACGGTGAGCATCTTCTGGCAGAAGAGGTTAATGCAGCCGCTAGCTGTGGCATTCTACATGTGTTCTCTGTGCTTGCCTTCCTTCCTCCCATATATGTGCACATGAGACTCTGTCCTCTTAGTCTCCACGCTGACCAACACTACCCTTGTTGTTTACGGTTGAAACTAATTTGAACCAAGTGCAGACAACAACGGTCAGAGCCTAAGCCAGTTAAACAGGTTTTTATTCCAATGTTCAAGTGCAGGAATGCAACAGGGAAAAAATCAAAGTCCCAAATTTAATGGATACCCAGGGTAGGAGCGGGAAAGGGACAGTTCCAAGGGTCTGTGTCAATAGTCGGAGATTCAGTGGGAGGAGAAGGAATGGAGGAAGGCAGGAGTTGCAAGTGGCAGCCAGGAAGCTCAGGTTCACAGAACCGGTGCAGGGAATACGGAACACTCAGGGGAGGTTTTAAATACAAAAAGTAGCCATCGCAGATGAGGACCGGAAGTGGTTGTACTTGTAATAAACCAATGGTTGGTAGAGTTCGCCAGATGAGACCGACGTGGGTTGTCTTGACCCTAAATCCAACGGGGTTAGAGTCGGCAGAGACGGAGACCGACGTGGTTTTGTCTGAACTAATCCAACGGGGTAGAGGCGGCAGGATTGTCGAGACCGTATGTGTTGTCCGTTCTTGATTAGATTCGATTAGATTTCAACTTTATTGTCATCACATGGACAGGTACAAGATGCAACGAAGGCAGGGGGGGGCGAAACAGGAGAGGGGCATCAGCAGGAAGGGACAGGGATAACAATGGGGCTGGAGGTGGAGAAAGGGAGAGGGAATGAAGAAATAAAGATAAAAGACGATTATAAACAGGAAGTGGAAAGAGGGGGGGGCCTGATGAAAGATGAAAAGAGAGAGAAGGATGGGGTTGGAAAAAAAAAAAACAGAGGGTATAGGTAAACGCGGAATATAAAGACCGGGGGAGAGGAGAGAAGTGAAAAGTTTATTACTACTTTCCCCGTTAGGGGAAGACTCCCTCATCGTGTCACGATACCCTCCCATTTTTTTCCAGTTTCTGATCAGTTTTCAAACATCGGGGTCCATAATATTTTCAAACAAGAACTGTTCCATCTGGTCAAGGTGCGAGGGGTGCTTTGGTGTACTACAAACGCTGGATGTCTCATTATATAGAAACGTCGGTACCAGTCGTCGGTACACCAGTTACTGAGATGTATAGCTGCAAGGTCCAATCGTTCTCTAGTAGGGCTTGGTGCTGCTCGGTAGGGCTTTTTTAGTAGAAGCTTTGCAGTAAGAAAGAGCACTTCCACTTGACCCTTTAACATTTCCCGCGCCTGTCATCTCCTACACTAAATCTTATCCTTCCAAATGCCTCCCTTCCTTTCCACCATCACTCCATTTTACCCTCCTAATTATCTTTCCCACTCTTTTTTTTTATCCGCGATATTTTTTACCTTATTTGCCTTGATTGCCTTCTCTTTTTCTTGCCCCCCTGTCTTGGTTTCCTTGGCTGCTCTGCATCATTTCTCTTCTTTACGCAGTATTATCCAACCGCATACACGGATTCTGCTCAACACTAGTTGGAGTTTTTGCTTCGACTTCCTTTTTTTCATCCCATTCTCCTTGCCACCCCCACCTTCTCAGCACTTCAATAAGTACAATTATTACATTTCTCTTTTATCCTTATCACTTCACAAGCATTTCCGTGAGAGACGCCCATCCCCATTCCTCCCCGGTAGTATTTTATTATATGTTCCCCCTCCGATTCCATTTATTCCCCTCTTCCGCCTTATATAGGGTTGTTATTCCATAATTCTCCTTCATTTTTCCCTATTATTCCGCCCCATTTTTTTTTCCTTAGTGGTAACGGTTCTTACACCACCTTTCGCAATTCTTTTTAACACAATGTTTAAACAAAAAAATGTAAACTTAGACCTTCTGAGTTTAGATCAGAAAACCAGAATCTTTTTCGGAATACTCAACAGAGGAATGGGTAAATACCGCTCTGAAGTTCTTATTGGCGAGGCGGGGTCCCTTTACTCACCCTAAGAAATCAACAGAAAGAGTCCCAAATACTCCTGAATACTCCTACTACTACTACTACTGACTACGAGTGTCGGTGGGGGCGTAGGGATTGTTTCACTATCTTACCACTTTACGTAAATATTTTTCCTTTACCTCCCCTTTCCCATGTCCTCCCCAATCATCCTTTGTTTTATCCTCTTTTCCTATCCCAGGCACCACTTTTTTTTTACTGAAATTTCCATCATCTCCCTTTCTAGCTTTACCCATCCTCACCCTTTACTGATATTTCTTTATTTCCCACCCAATCCCAACTCATTTTCTACCCCCTTCTCTTTTATCGTTCCTTATCCTTTCACTTTTCACTTTCTTCTTCCTTGCCATGTCACTAACAGCTGACGGTCCCTTGTATAACCGTTTTTTTATTTGCTCACCCTTCTTCTTTTTTTTACAGTTTTTTAAATTCACATCAGTTCTTTTCTTACCATGCATTGACTTATTTCTTTCCTCTTTTCTTACTTATTTTTTTCCTAATCATCCTTTTTCCTTTTATCTTGTAAAACATTTCGTTGATAGATCTGTTTTATAATATCAAAACTATTCTCCATTTACCATTACCGATGACTATTCTCATTCTCCATTCCCCCCATTTTCCCCCCCCAACGCTTTCGCACCCCCAAACCACCCCACCCACTTCATATACGCTTCTTTTTTCCCTTTTTTGCCCCTTTTTTTTTTTTTTTTCCTCCCTCTACTATCCAACCCCCCCCCCCCTTCCATTACCCCCTTTCTCCCCATCTTCCCCTTTCCTCCCCCTTCCCATTCTCCCCTCCCTTTTTACCCTGCAACCTTTTGCGACTTTTTCGCCCACTTCCCCACGAATCATTTTCGCCCTTATCACCATCCGAACTAAAGTCGTCCCGTGCGACAAAATTCCCCACTCATCCACGGCACTCGCACAAAGATCCCCCCAGCACCCTTGTAACTTTTTTTTTTTTAAGTTTTTTTAGCTAACATTCCCCTCTCCATCTTCCCCGTTCACCACCCGCTTCCCCCACTCAGAAGTAGGAAGAGAGGCAGAAGCTTTTTACATGACTAAGAAGCACTTTTAAGTCATTGGTGAATAAAGGACATAAAGACTGGAACATCTACATTTATGTTGAAGCATGAATGATGAAGTTTATCACAAATTTAAAAACAGCATGTGCATCCAACTGCTCAAACGTCCACGGACACCGCGCGTCGGTCAGAGTCGGTGGGACGGGGAAAACAACAGAGTCGCGCGAACTCAGATGCAGATTCTTCCAACCCCCTCCACCCCTCATTCAGCATGCACCCTGGAGACAGACCAGGCTGTAGGGAAGAGGGGCGACAATCCCTACTGCATGTGTGTGTTGGTGTTACGTGTGTGTAAAGGGGTTCGGAAAGTACAGGGTAGTCGAAGCAGGTGATGGACGTTGAAAAATTTCATCTGCTTTTCCGTGGGAAGAGGACGTTTCATGTTTTTTTATTTTATCTTTTTTTTGTTTGTGTGTAGTCATTATCCTATTTCTAGGATAGTGAAGAATGTGAAAGGTTTTAAAAACCCGTTAACAGACTTTAACCTTGGCCTTTCATCAATTGTATTAATTCTCTTGTCCATTGTTGTACAATCCTCATCCAGCTTTCTAACCATCTCCCCATAAGACCAGTCCGTTAAACCAAAACTTTAGTTAGTATCACCTTTTTCTTAATTCTTTAAACTTGCTTTCTATAACCTGCTAAATTGAATAGCACTTCTAATGAATATCTACTTTTATTGTCAGCAATTTTTAAGTATTGACATACTTGTAATCTTATTTTACTTAAACACATGTTATTCAGTAGTATTAACTTTATCATATGAGGTCAACTGTAGTGCTTCCTTCAATTATGCATATTTTCTACTTATATCATATCATATTACTTTATCATATTTCATTTATTCCAGGAGCCATCTTGCTGTATCACAATTCTCACTTTAATTCATATTCTCACTTATATCAATGTACTCATTTAATCATATCTTCACTTATTCTCATTAATTCTCACCTTTGAGATCATCTCTGTACTTATTCCAGTCTTAACTTCATTATATAACACTTATTCATATTCTAATTTATCTCACGTATATTTCTGCACTTTCTTCATATCTACTGCTTTCATTTTATCTTTCAGTTAGTCAGATCTCACTTATCATATCTTAACTTGATCTCACTATCCTCTCTTCCCTTTTCTCATTTTATTTAAATCTTTTTTTCCCTTTCCTACACACTTTACTATATGATTTCCATTTTATTATTATACCAACACTTTTTAAGTCCGCCTCTCCCGCAGTTTCTCCCCTACATCACAATGAAGTTCAATGATCAACAGCAAATGACCACTCCTATTAAACATACTTCTCGGAATATATTATGTTCTATATGTTCTCATTGTTAATCTTACTATCTTGGATTCATTTTTTACTTTTCTACTATTTTTTCGCTCTCAATATACAACGAAAACTACATTCTGTTTCGAACTTTACCCACACTTTTTTGTCTTCACAAATCCAGCATTACAACTGCTACATAGAAGCCGTTCCTCTGTCTCCCTGCATATTCGCCAAAATCCATAAACCTCTCCCACATACTTTTTTTCTTTAATACACTCAACTTGACTTTTTTTCTCACAGATTCTTCTTTTCCGTATTTTATCCAAACCAAAACACCCCCCATTTCCCTTATTTTCTATTCTTTTTTTCATTCTCTTTTTTACCAGTATACCAACATACATCTCACGTGCCGTCCTATTGTCCCTCCTTCTCACTGCAGAACAGTCTTAGCCGAGATTAGACAACGTATAAGGTGTACGCCCCGTACAGTCGCACGAGGGGGAAACCCTATCCTTTACCCGCGAGTATCCGAATTTACATTTATATGTGGTGACTTTGGGGGATCAGATTAGGTCTATAATTAGTTGTGTATTTTACTTTCCCCTTCTATCCAAACTAATATTTTCTTGATGGTTTACTGAAGTAAACCCGTTAGCTTACTCTCTGTTGTATTCAGACAGCCAGTTCTCATCTCTCCCCTCGAGCGGTCGTGAACTCTTATCACATTGGAATCATCTGAGGAGTAACCTCGGCTAGTTAAGCTTGGGTGGGTGTTTTAAAGTAGGTATTTTGGGTCGTAGTTTAACTCTGAACTAGTAGCTTAGCTGGTAAAGCACCTGGTAATTGAACAAACTAAAACCGTTACGACTGAAGCAACGGTTGGGGTGGTACTGATACATGAATGTAAAACCAGGGTGTTGGGGTGTGTGTTTTGTGACGGTGTGTGTGTGTGGTGGTTTTTTTTACGTTTGGGTACGGTGATACAGCAGTAGAAGTCCCCTATGCTTGCACTAATCCGTGAATAATGAAAAAACAGGTCAATATCAACTATAACAGCATCCATACTACTCTTGAATTAACCAATGGTATGTGGAGAACATTTATCGAATATTCATGCTTTATGCTATTCACCTACTCACCAAACTTCCCAGTCATGATTATCTTAACTAGATTATTCTTTCACTATTAATGTTTTAAAAGACTTTAGTAATAGTGAAATCTAGAACATCTATGTAAACCTATAGTTTTGTACAATTCCACGTATTTATATTCTAAGTGTGAAGATGTTACAGAACAATTTTCAATATATTAAAAGTTGAGTTTTTAGTTAGAAACCTATAAGCTTCACTAGCTGTTTAATATAAAAAGTGTATCCACTTATGGGCTTAACACGGACAGTATCCCCCAAACTTTCTTATAAGCTTTCTCATTAAACCTGTTCCACCTTATCTCCTTGCTATTCTAAAAACTTCTCTATTTTTTTTCTTACCCAAAAACCAAACCCAACTAACCTAAACCAAACCAAACAATCTAACCACATCATCAAACATATCTTTCTACCTATTTATCATAATCTCTTCTTCACTTTTTGTTTCATCAGATAAATAGTCACATATATCTTCATCATATTCTGGTTGTTAATCTGCATAAACATACGTTAATTGTAAATTGTAGTGATTTTTCCCCAACCATTTTTACCATGTTGATCTACACACACTTCACCTTCTAAAAAAATTGTAAACCTTACGTTTATGACCTTTGAGGTATTTTATATATTTACTTCTACAATTTCTACCTGAACATATTCTACTTATTCCTATCTTAAATAATTATCTCTTGTTGCATTACCACTCACATTTTAACCTTTTAGTTTATGATACTTCTCTTTGTTTTTCTTTCATTCATCATTATACCAAGATTTTTAACATGCATTTACTTCTTATCACCATCATATGGCTCCAATAAAGTCATTTAAAATTACAGACAATTTAAACTTTACAGTAATGGTTAATGAACACAACTGACATACCCTCACAAACAATAATAAACATATCAGGAAATGCATTCGATTGGCAATATTGACACATAGATGATCTTCGATGATCAATCTCTAAATGACATAGGTACAGCACGTATGTAGTGTAATTATCATTCATCACACCGGGAACACCACAATGCTTCTAAATCTTTTTATTTTTGGTGCGGTCACTCATCAGTCAGAATAATAAAACATGAATATTGTTTTACATATG
>NW_022605626.1:375044-375278 GCF_008692095.1 Etheostoma spectabile | reverse complement strand
TTCTCACGTTGTGAATAAAGGTTTGAAATGAAGCCTAGAGTCCGTAGGGTCCAAATACAGAGGAACATTATCCCTCTGCTCACTTTTAAGGCAAATGCTATATTTTTACACTCCACACATTCAGTCGGGTCCACTATGTCGGGCTTTTTCTCTCCGTTTGATAACAGCCGTATTTCCCTTTTTGCATATGCTTCACCTCCTCGTTACTGTCCATTAGAAGCTGCTGCTCATTGG
>NW_022605626.1:370522-375034 GCF_008692095.1 Etheostoma spectabile | reverse complement strand
TGGCGCATGCGTCTTCTCATCTCTGCATCAGTAAATCTGGGATTGATGCCGTGGTCTATTTGAGAAAGCCGTGAACGTGCACTTATCCCAGCTATCTCCACCTGGCCAGGATGAACAGGTGAGCTATGTCCAGCCAGGTGGAGATAACCAGGATGAACAGGTGGAGCTATGTCCAGCCAGGTGGAGATACACCAGGTGAACGGTGGAGCTACGTCCAGCCAGGTGGAGATAACCAGGATGAACAGGTGGAGCTATGTCCAGCACGGTGAGGATAACCAGGAAACAGGTGAAGCTATGTCAGCCAGGTGGAGATAACCAGGATGAACAGGTGGAGCTATGTCCAGCCGGTGGAGATAACCAGGATGAACAGGTGGAGCTATGTCCAGCCAGGTGGAGATAACGCGGAACAGTGAAGCTATGTCCAGCCAGGTGGAGATAACCAGTATGAACAGGTGGAGCTACGTCCAGCCAGGTGGAGATAACCAGGATGAACAGTGGAAGCTATGTCCAGCAGGTGGAGATAGCTGGGATAAGTGCACGTTCACGGCTTTCTCAAATAGACCACGGCATCAATCCCAGATTTACTGATGCAGAGATGAGAAGACGCATGCGCCACATGTTTCACCCAATGAGCAGCAGCTTCTAATGGACAGTAACGAGGAGGTGAAGCATATGCAAAAAGGGAAATACGGCTGTTATCAAACGGAGAGAAAAAGCCCGACATAGTGGACCCGACTGAATGTGTGGAGTGTAAAAATATAGCATTTGCCTTAAAAGTGAGCAGAGGGATAATGTTCCTCTGTATTTGGACCCTACGGACTCTAGGCTTCATTTCAAACCTTTATTCACAACGTGAGAACATGTTTTACAACCATGCACAAATCTCTATAAGCTATATCTAATTCTTTATACAATTAATGTTCATCCAGAACAATCAGAAAGGGACAACAACTAGAAAAAATAGTGTCTTCAATACACGCTGTGAGCATATGTAAAACAATATTCATGTTTTATTATTCTGACTGATGAGTGACCGCACCAAAAATAAAAAGATTTAGAAGCATTGTGGTGTTCCCGGTGTGATGAATGATAATTACACTACATACGTGCTGTATATAGACCACGTGATTGGTCCAGGGATGGGAGACTAACGGAGAAGGTTATGAAACCAATGTAAGCTATAATAAAAAACATTAGGCCTACTTATTAAGGAGTAACACAAACTAGGCTACCCTTTACTAGAGAAGGACAAGCATCAAGAAAATGAAATCATGAATGTATTGGTCTCTGACCAGTCTGCCATTATTATCATCTGGAATATCACTACATTAATATCGTCACATTTAATCTCCGGAGCGTCCTGTAGAAACCTGAAGCTGAGACCACGGACGCTGTGCTGCTCATCTCTAGTTTTACAGAGAGGGTGGACACTGACGCGACTCGCAAGTCTGCTGGCAGGCAATAGCCACTGGCCACCGGGCACCGGGCAGCAGCCACCGGGCACCGGCCACCGGGCAGCGGCCACCGGGCAGCGGCCGCACGCCAGGCGGCCTCGACACACTACCGTCCCACCGGGAAAAGTCCCACTCTGCATCAGGGTGCCAGGGCAACCATTTCTAACATCTAAACAGCTGTAGTAGGGTTTAAATCAAACTCACGACAATAGTGACAAGTAGGCTAATGGATGTTAGTAAAAATAAAGCAGAACACATGCAGAAGACAACGGATAACTGTTAAACACGTTTATGTCAGATCAGACGGCAGCTGATTGAACACATGAGACTCCAGGATTAATCTTAGCCCGGCTGTTAGCCTGCTGGACCAGGCTAGCCGCAAAGAATAAATCTCCATGGAACTGGGCTGGGTTTGATTCAATCTGGTTTCGTGCAACCGAGTCCAAGCTAAATCATCCAGGATAACTTGAATATCCCGGCTTAATCCCTTATCCTGGTTTGTGCAACAGCCCGTGTTTTGATCCCCATCAGCCGTCTAATAATCAAATATAATTAATAATTAATCTCCTTACAGTGTCGTGCTAACATTCAGCCATGTACCCATACACATACCGGCTGGTGGTCCAAAATTGATTCAAACGACCAGAGCTCCAACTCTCCTCACATCTGTTCTCTCAGGTGATCCAACCCATTCAGGCTGATCTTTCTGGGACTCCTGAGATGTTTTGTGCTGGGGAGAGACGTGTACGATGGGCTATGGGATTTGTCATATATAATTTGGTTGGTGTGTATTTTGTTACGTTTTCTTGAATAGTCTAGAATATGTAGTCACTGTGTTATCTGTTCTTGATCTTTGTCTGGGTGGGTGGTCCTGATGAAGGGGGGGGGTTGACGAAGCAGGGCATCTGTTTATCAGGATAACGTCAGGGAGATTGGAGCGCTTTCATCAGAAACGGAGATCGCTGACTAGATTTATTGTGATATTTATTGTCATGTGCACAGTAAATCTTACACAATGCAATGACAAGCTTACTTCACTTGTCTTCTACAAACATAAACAATAAAGTGAATATAATACAATAAGGCTAGAATAAACAATTAAAACATTATAATAAATGTATACAATGCACTGTGCTACACAATGTGCAGAAGGTTAAATCTGAACACTAACCTTGTAACTGAAGAGGTGTTTGTATTGACAGCCGATGATATGGTTATGGGGGTATTAGCCAGTTTCCGTGGACTGACTATAGACCTTTTTCACGGTGGACATGTTGACATGTCATCGTGGGAAAGCACAGGTGGATTCCCCACCGTTCACTCAGGAGAGGCCTGGTGTCGAGCATGCTGACTCATGAACAGCTCACTGGGACACTGGTGGATCTGAGGCGTCGTTAAGGTTACCAGGTCAGCTGTGCTTTTCCTACTGTCAAAAGTCAAAAGGTTTGTGGGCAGAGCCAATCAGTGCAACTGGGGGCCACCTGGTCACTCTCCCAGGAGTCTTTAAGAGCTGCCTGTCAGCCCGCACCCTCGCCATTTGGCCATCGTCCTGGCACCATGTTTCTGTTCAACACCTGACACTCATCATCTTACCACTGCAAAAATACTCTGTTACAGTAAGGTCTTGCATTGTAAATGTTACTGAAGTAAAAGTGTGAAGTAAGCAGTTTAAAGCCTCATATTGTTGCTAGGTTACTTTATATAAGACATCAGATTATAGAAAACTACATGTGGGTAGGGGCAGGAATCTTAATGTGGAAAGGAACTAGGAACTAAAGGAACTAGGAACTAAGGAAAACTAGGAACTAAAGGAACTAGGAACTACAGGGACTAGGAACTACGGGACTAGGAACTACAGGAACTAGGAACTAAAGGAACTAGGAAAAAAGCTGTCTGATGAATGTAGAGGAGTAAAAAGTAGAATATTTCTCTCTAAAATGTAGCAAGTAGAAGGATAAAGTGGCATGAAAAGAAAAGACTCAAGTAAAGTACAAGTACTTCAACATTTGGACTGAGTACAGTACTGGAGTAGATGTACTTTGTTACATTCCACCACTGTCACTTGTGTCTTTGTTATTGCTGTGAGCCGGTCATGACCTTTACTAGATTTAAAATAAATATTAGTATTAATGTTAAAGAAAACAGGAAGACTACCATTAATGTCATGATAGATGAGGTCACACAGTGCTTTTGATTTGATTATTATGGAGGGGGTCTGATGACAACCTATGTCCTATTATTATTATTAATGTCCTATTAATAATAAAATAAAAATATTATTTATATATAATAAAACTTCCTAAGAAGTATTTTAGCTGTACAACCAAGCTGTTCTCACTCCTACTCAAAAAGTGGACAACTTTCTTAAATTATAGCTGAGAAATATTATCAGTTGGTCCACATCTGAAGTCTCTTTTATATAGACCTTAGTGGTCCCTAAACGTACTGAAGTCTCTTTAATAGACCTTAGTGTCCCCTAATAACTGTATCTGAAGTCTCTTTATATAGCCTTAGTGGTCCCCTAATACTGTATCTGAAGTCTACTTATATAGACCTTAGTGGTCCCTAATACTGTATCTGAAGTTCTTTAATAGACCTAGTGGTCCATACGTATCGAAGTCTCTTTATATAGACCTTAGTGGTCCCCTAATACTGTATCTGAAGTCTCTTTTATATAGACTTAGTGGTCCCCTAATACTGTATCTGAGTCTCTTTATATAGTCTTAGTGGTCCCCTAAACTGTATCTGAAGTCTCTTTATATAGATCTTGGTCCCTAATACTGTATCTGAAGTCTCTTTAATAGATCTTAGTGGTCCCCTAATGAATCTGAAGTCTCTTTCTATAGACCTTAGTGGTCCCTAATACTGTTTTGAAGTCTCTCTTATTATAGACCTTAGTGGTCCCTAATACTGGATCTGAAGTTCTCTTATATAGACCTTAGTGGTCCCTAATACTGTATCTGAAGTCTCTTTATATAGACCTTAGTAGTCCCTAAGACTGTATTGAGTCTCATTATATAGATCTTCGGGTCCCCTAATACTGGATCTGAGTCTCTTG
>NW_022605626.1:367645-370497 GCF_008692095.1 Etheostoma spectabile | reverse complement strand
GTTATCTACACCTGGCTGGACATAGCTTCACCTGTTCATCCTGGTTATCTACACCTGGGTGGACATAGCTTCACCTGTTTATTCTGGCTCGGTAACGTGTAACCGATTAAGCCGCAGATCTCACTAAGTCAAGCTGCGCTTGTTCACTTATCCTGGATATCGTTATTCTACTTTCGTGCAACAGGCCCCAGGTGTTATTCTCTGGCTAGGTTTCCCCATAGACTGTATATATATTAATATTAGCAGGCTATGGGTTTCCCAGTAAGCTGATGTGTGAGACATGTTTTACTATACACCGCAACATTTCTTTTTTCAAACGTGGACAAAAGAAATGCCACAGCACCCAGTCATATGTTTTCTTGTGTCCAGATTCACCATGAGCCAATTTCAACACGTTTGTCTTGAAATTGGCTCCCTGGAATTCAAATGGCAACCCAATGTGGGTGACGGGGGTCTCCAATGGTGAGACCTGTTTTCTCACCAGCAGCATATTGTGCACCGGATCAAAAATCGCACGCCTCGTGTATGACGTGTGTTATCACACCGGCTGTAAAAAACCTCTGGGAAGAGTACTTGGTGTACTCGTATCCCTTTTCTCCACGTACGTTGTCATGAGACAAAGATGAGTAGGATACACACTGCAGTATTAACATCCAAGCAGCCACCGTCACAATGGTCTCGCACTGCCAGACCTTCCTCCTCGCCAAATCATCTTGGGCGGGGCTAAGCTCCGGACGGAGCCACGGTGCTGCTAATAAATAGTCTCAGGAAGGAAGTTGTTTTGGTGGAACATGTGTACGTTCAGAAGTAGTTTTAGTCATCAACAGAAAACTCAGATTGGACAGATAGTCCAGCTAGCTGTCCGGATTTACCCTGCAGAGATCTGAGGACCAGGTAACCATAGTCCTCAGATTGGACAGATAGTCTAGCTAGCTGTCTGGATTTACCCTGCAGAGATCTGAGGACCAGGTAACCATAGTCCTCAGATTGGACAGATAGTCTAGCTAGCTGTCTGGATACCCTGCAGAGATCTGAGGACCAGGTAACCATAGTCCTAGATTGGACAGATAGTCTAGCTAGCTGTCTGGATTTACCCTGCAGAGATCGAGGACCAGGTAACCATAGTCCTCAGATTGGACAGATAGTCTAGCTAGCTGTCGGATTTACCCTGCAGAGATCTGAGGACCAGGTAACCATAGTCCTCAGATTGGACAGATAGTCTAGCTAGCTGTCTGGATTTACCCTGCAGAGATCTGAGGACCAGGTAACCATAGACCCCAGAAATCAGCGGCAGGTTAGAGCGCCATCACAGAGACAAAGGACGGGGACGGAGGTTAGAACGCCAACACAGGGACAGAGGACAGGGACGATCATCAGGCGGAGTTTCCTGGTGGAACGTCGTGGATATGGACAACTGTCCCAGTAACAACAGAATGATTCATTTTGGATTGATGAACATTCCTTTGTTTGTCACATGACACAATAAGGGGACATTTCCACCACACGAACAAACTGGGATCATGCAGCTTTTTTTACGATTGTGTGTGCACCCCTGGCCTCTGTGTTCTTAGGCCTGAGTGAAAGTCAGTAGCCAATAAATAGTGGCTGCAGACAGAGCACATTTTACCACTTGTGGTTTTATCTGTGAACATTCACTTTCCGCCCTAACACCACCTCTGCAGCTCTAAACGGCGCTCTGACGTGCATGTGTTTGTGCAGCAGATTGATGATGGGCCGGGGGGATCAAAGCAGCATAGCCACCAGGGGGTGGAGCTGGGAGGGGGACGCATGTCATGTTGGATTCATAGTGCATCCTGGGGTGGGACGGCATGTTTGGGGAGTTTTTTTGAAATCATTATTTTTATTACCAGTAAGAAGCCAAAGAGAAAATAAGAACCAGATCCTTGCTGTCCCTCACAACAATAGTTCATGTGTGAGCGACGGACAGACGGACAGACAGACGGACGGACAGTCATCAGTGTGTGTTTTATGTGTCCCCCACTATGTCTTTGCCCAAGACTTGGCCAGACTACTTCCCAACACAAGTAGTCTGTTGTTTTTGTGCTCACAGCCCACATCCACTCGTCACACATTGATATATATATAACCCGGTCCGGGTAGGGATGGATCACAGTCCGGGCAGGATTGGATCCCTGGTCTGGGCAGGGTTGGATCCCCGGTCCTGGCAGGGTTGGATCCCTGGTCCAGGCAGGCCCTTTCTGTGTTTGTGGGCCTTTCCTCTCCATGCTCTGGTTTCCTGCAAACATAAAGACATGCATGCTAGGTAACTAGGACTACATTTGAAAATGAGCCTGTCTGTTCGCATTTCCAGAAATATTGACTCATTTACTAATAGAATACAAAATAAATATTACAGTTACCCATTCATACCTGGAAGCTTCCATATGCAACCACAGTTTGACCTGCTGATCTCAGCTGGACTTGTAGGCCGTTATTGCAGACACCATGGTCCAGGTCCATATTACACATCACACAGCGGAAAAGTATAAAAAAGGAGATTCCAACATTCATAATTATTCCATATTCAACTATGGGATATAATAGGATATAGACTCGCCAAATATGACCAATGTCACCTTAATTAAGAAGTGTATCTATAACAGCTGTTCAGAGGACTGACAACTGGTTATGTTGTTGGCTAGTTTACTTCAGAATAAAACATCCGATTTGTGTGCAAACATCTAAATGTGTAAAGTAACTAAAGTAACTAGTAACTACAGTAACTAGTAACTAAGGCTGTCAGATGAGGAAAAAGTAGAATATTTCTCTCTGAAATGTAACGGAGTAGAAGTGGAAACTGGTATGAAAAGAAAAGACTCAAGTAAAGTACA
>NW_022605626.1:367483-367635 GCF_008692095.1 Etheostoma spectabile | reverse complement strand
CCTCAACATTTGGACTGAGTACAGTACTGGAGTAGATGTACTCTGTTACATAATATTACCGGTCTATGATTGCAGCAGACCTTACCATGGTCCCCTCTGTTCTGGCCAAGCCTGGGTGTTTTTGTCGGGCCCTCTGTGTTGCCCCCCCCCCC
>NW_022605626.1:355318-367473 GCF_008692095.1 Etheostoma spectabile | reverse complement strand
GCAGTGTTCCATGTGGCGCTGCTGTCTGTCTGAACTCTCTGGCTGTGTTATAACAGTCTTTAAGTGTTGGGTCGATGAGGACAGTCATCTTCTGCTGGCCCTTTTCTTCTTTTACTATTTCTTGTTTGATTTTGGACTATGTAAAGTGATGAAATATGAGACTCTACTTCATCTTTCCACTTCAGCTTATTTTTTGTACTTGATCAGAACATGATAATAAACATTATACTGCACCCACACTGAAAGTAATGGCTACGACTGGAGCCTGGGCTGTAGTACCAGAGTCCCGACTCGGACTCAAGTCCGGACTTTGTGTTGTCTTGGACTTGGACCATTGGACTCGCCAAATATACCAGTTGGTCTCAACCGAGTCCAGCACTGTATGCTTTTTTCTAAAACTTCTTCCTCCTTTGAGACAAAACCATTGATGAATCTCACGTCAGATAACAGGTACGAGTTTAATTCATAATCCATCTAGAACGGGCGTTGCCCGGGATACGGCTGGCTGCGTTACATACCTCAGTCATCAGGCATCCTTCAGTTTCATTAGACACAGACACAACGTCAGAGAACACTTTGTACTCTGGATTCTTCAGGACAAGTAATATGTTCAAGAATGGGAACATGTCAGTTTTTTAGTGACACCTCTGTTGCTTATTTGTTACATTACATCGACCGTCCAGAATGTTCTTGTTACACATAAAATGTGAAGCTGCCGTGACTTAAGAGAAATTCTTACACCTAAAGTAAATGATAGGGTCTTATTTGATCTTTTCTTTGTTTGTCTTCACTGTCTCTGTTTTTGGACTCGGTCTTGACTTGGACTCAAAACCTTTTGGACTTGGTCTTGACTCTGTGTTGGACTTTTCTTGGACTCGACAAAGGTGGACTTGACTACAGCACCCCTGGGACACAGTGACGCGACCTGACCCCCGGTTTATCCAGATCATCGTAAGCATCTGAATGTTGTAATAACCCCCGATGCAGTGAGAACAGGAAGGCCCAGCTGAACTGACAGCTTCCGTATGCTTCTCCTTCATTTTCTCGTTTGCCTAACCTGGATGTTTGTTTCCGAGCTGTGTGATCGTGGTTCTTGCCCCGTCAGAAAAGGATCGTATTACTGCTGGTATGACTCTTTAGTTGGTGTTGCTTCTTTGAACACTGTCTCAGAGCCCAGCAGCTCCCTGCTCCAACAGAAACATGTCTGCAAGTCTGTGGTTGGCTGTGTCTCTGTCCCCTCCCTCGGTTTAATATTTGTATCAGCGAGCTGGCCTCTCCTGGGAATCTGGCTGGTATTTAGCAGGCTGAGACCACTCAACACCCCAAGGGCTCATCCAAAAGCTGCCTCCTCCAAGCTGTCCACGTTATTAGCGCGGTGCTCTCAGAGGAGACCTGTACCATTCACACACGCGGTGGTTCTGTCTCTCTGTTGTTCCCTCTCCTGCTCTCTGCCCCCCCCCCCCCCCCCCCCCCCCCCCCCCCCCCCCCCCCTCCTCCTGTGGTCCGGCCCCTGGGGAAAGAGGAAGAAGGTGTGTGTGTGTGTGTTGTCGGAGTGCGTCTCCACCACCAGTGTAACAGTAATTACTTCATTGATATTCCTCGCCTAATTACACTGCTGTGGATCATTTGCATAAATCTTGTTTTGTTAATATTGAGGACAGACGTCTGTAATTGTGTCGGTGTTGTTTGACTGCAGCATGCATTCATAACCCTGGCTACGTGAGAGTACAGGCCAATCAACAATGACAGCAAATGACATGTTGTTAGACTCTTATTGTGTAGTTGCCAATATAATCCATTGATAATAACAGACCCATATTTGTATGTAATGAGTTTCTAAATAAAGGTGACTCACGCTTTAATGAACTTACTTTACTGTAACACTTCTGAAAGCATAGCTTCAAAGCCCATGAGATTATATGGGTTCAAAATAAAAAATTAAATAAATGTTGCACCCAGGATGTTTCATTAATAATCATAAAATCCATTATATCATAGAAGTATAGGCACTAATGGGTGTGGCCAATGTCAGGATCCTCAGCTAGGTTTTAATATGTACAGTGTACCTGCTATTGCGTCACCTGGGGGCAGAAGTGTGTCCGTTTGTGTGACTGAGGTCCCTGCAGGGATCTGGACCAGTCCTGAAAATGGCATCGCCCCACCGTGCACGTTTTAGGCGAAAAGATTATTTAACGTGTCTCCCAGCAAAACTAGGTGGGGAAAAAACATTGTTATAAACTTAAATAAATATAAAAATGAGGCCTTACAAAAAAGAGGATGTGAGATGATTGTGATTGGTTTAAAGAAATGCCAATAAACCATGTTTTTCTGCCCTCCCAGATTGCTGTGTGGACTAGCCTAACTGACTATGGGAGACTAGGCAATGCTGCACATGTAGCCCCTGTAGCTGATGAGCTAAGTGATTAATGAAATATTCTATTCAATATTTGAAACTTGTGCTGGATCCAGATATATATATTCTTTTCCAACGCTGATCCAGAGTGAAAATCTGCAGAATTAAGCAGATTCTGTGTGGCCCTGCATATCAAACACTTCTGATATGAACAGTAACTCCTTCCAGCCATTTGGTGCTACCAAAATCCAAAGATGCCAAGTGCAGATTTAAGGAGATAATTCCACGCTATCCAAATACACTTTGAAAACAATGAGATCTTTGTTTCTCAGTGCTACTCCCATTCCTACTGACAGCCGACAGCACGGAGCTCACCACTGACACATTACTGACAGGAAGAGTGGGTTTACCACAGAGCAAGGGATGGAGACATGCAGCGGTATTAGAGCTCCTCATGGAGCTTGAATCCTACTCCACCAATCGATGGTCCATGTTTGAGCCTGGGACAATGATTCCCACACATCTACTGCTGCTTCCTCTGCTGAGGGATAACACTGGATATCCTCCATTCTTTCATTTTCACCCATATACACTTTCAAGACCCTTGAATGTTAAATCTACCTACAGCTGTTCTGCTCTGGCTTTTACCTGTGTGTAGCTGACACACACACACACACACACACACACACACACAGACACATACACGTCACGCTGCTGGTGTACACAACACCCTGACCCCACCTTCATTTATTACTGGGCCTGAATAAATGATGTCATCTCAGAGGCTGGAAATAGTGAGGCAGCACATTTATTGTTTTTATGACTGTGTGTGTGTGTGTGTGTGTGTGTGTGTGTGTGTGTGTACTTTGGGATAACTGATGTCTGTGTGTGACCCAGAACATTGCTAAAGACTTTGTTTTCCTTCAGCCTCCATTTCTCACCCCCGGCTCCCCACTCCAACATTAGGCTTTTTAAATATGGGAATCATTATTCCAGCTGGACACACACTGCAGCACACTGCTGATGGTTTCAGAAAAGCACCTCTGTTTAGCTTCATTTTAGAAATCTCACATTCATTCACGAATTAATCCGTTCATACCGTTCTTTTATTTTTGTTTTTTGCAGAAAATTTTCTTTCTGATAATCAACACAGTGAAGCACAAATGTTTAATGTGACACACTGGAGATGTGTGTGTCTGTTTTCTAAATGGTGTCCGAACTCATGGATCTATTACTACTCAAACTGGACTTCCTTTCAGTTTCACACCTCAGCATGGAACTAGGTTGATTTCCTGTTTCACTGGTTAGAGCTGAAGTTTTAAGGGATTACTGGAGTTGTTGGGTCTTTGGAAATGATAGAGTGTGGTCTAGACCGACTCTATCTGTAAAGTGTCTTGAGATAACTCTTGTTATGATTTGATACTATGAATGAAATTGAACTGAACTGAATTAAATAAAGGGAGTCCTGAGAGCGAGCTGGTTAGGATTTGTTCTTCACGCTGTTAGAATGGCTTCATCTCGATTCTTTGGGAAACCTAGACACGTTGGCTTGTTGGACCTTCATGTGGGAAATGTGTATATTAATGTCCAGTGTGTGTGTGTGTGTGTTTGTATATAACATAAATATATATATATATATATATATATATATATATATATATATATATATATATATATATATATGGGATTGGAATATTGGTGACATTTTGGTTTTGCCAGTGATGAACACTACATTAGAAAAACCTACATTTCTACAGGTCAGTGGCTTAAAGACAGCTGTGTGCAGGGTGAACGATGACATGCAACATGAAATAAGAACTGCATGAGTTTAATGGATGCAGCAACGTGCTATTAAACAAAAACTTACTGTACAAGCAAACCACTTCTCCAACCATTATGTTATTGTTCAACACTATTGTGATGTTCAGCCCGTTGTCATGGTAACTAGACTCTGACTACTGTGTGTCCTGCTGGTCTGTATCTCTTACTGTCTGTAACAGACAGACAGCTCCTCAGCCTATCAGGCAGCCATCAGAGAACAGTTTTAAAGCCTAACAGCTCTCAGGATAAAAGAGCTGTGGCAACACAAGCGTGCACTATTCCTGAAATCACTGTTTTCATTGTTCAGGATTTCTCTTGTCACTCAGTGTGTGTGTGTGTGTGTGTGTGTGTGTGTGTGTGTGTGTGTGTGTGTGTGTGTGTGTGTGTGTGTGACAGCTTCAGTCCCCTCCCTGTCTGGCCAGCAGGTAATGGGATGCTGCAGCCCAGTTGGTTAGCTCTAAAAACGAGCCAGCTGTTAGTGGAGCAAAGATAAATCAGGTGACCAACAGACAGGCCATCCATGTGTGTGTTACTCACGTTACTGTTCATGTCAGTGTCACTGACTAAGGTAACGTTAAGGTTGGGAGCTGCAGACTCCTCTAACACTAGCTAAAACATTAGTTTGAAGCTCATGAATCGTACCAGATGTTTCTGGTTGGACCTCTGTTGACGTGTCTGCCGCTGGCACACGCGTTCTTTTAGTCCCTTTCTGAAGCCAGGCTAACATGACGACTTACAAGCTCCACACACTTCTTTTTAGTTTCTAGGTTTTCAGCAGTGAAACATCGGTTAGGGTCAGGCTGCAGGCATTAGACAGCTTTTCCAAACTAGCGTCCGTGGCTAAAGAAACTTCTGATAGGGTGGGCCGACTGCTTGCCTGTAGGTGATTCGTCAAGATCTCATCATCATGTAGTGATGTAGTGATCAAAGTCTCCTTTCTCCCTATATGTATCTTGAGTTGCCTGTGTATTAGAAAGTATCACCAGTTGACAATTAGATTGCTCCACAGGGTGCTCCACATGTTGCGTCAACACATCAACGGTAGTTGGTAGTTCAGTTAACCCAAGACTAGGGGACTTTAGGTGACACAGACAGCTTTTCTGACCTAGTGTTTGGATTAAAACACTCCTAAGGAACACGTATTTCCTGAGTGAAAGTCTTTTGTGTTCCCCGGGAAGCGAACTCCGCTCCCTGGCTTGAAAGTCCTGTGTTTTAGTTGTTGAAGTTGAAAGTGTCTACACAGTTGTGTGTACAGGGAGTACAACAGGGGACTCAAAACCCAGCCCTGGGGTGCTCCAGTGTTAAAGATGAGGGTGGTAGAGGCATGTCCGCCCACCCTCACTACCTGGGGTCTAGCTGTCAGGAATCAAGGATCCACATGCACATTGAGGGGTTTCATCCCAGGACCTTGAGCCTGGAGGGAACTATTGAGTTGAGTTCAGGTTGAGTGACAGGTTGAGTTCAGGGGAACTCAACTGGCACCAGACCACACTCCCTACTTGGTCTGTTATGACTGATGATGCCCCCGTTCATAAAAAAATGCTATCCAGTCTGGTGTGGAAGAACACCTTTGGGTGAAGTGGACCTGCCCACTGTCCTGGAGCTCACTGATGCTCCTGCAGCAGGTTCCAACAGCTGGTGGTGAGACCCCCAAAAAGAATGGAGAATGTTCAAGCATCACATTAAGGTCCATGGTGTCAGAATCACACGTCAACTGCCACAGATGGCAGGAATGTGAGTACTGACATATTTGGTTTAGTTGGGGGCATGTGCATGACATAATGTATACATCTTCTAAAGGATAAAATAATTTAATTTTTTATTATACCTCATCTTTGTTAACCAATTACTTCCCCGTTGTCCTTCTTTTGCCAACACCCCCCCTCTAATGACTCTTCAGTGGGTGGTGAACCAGCAGAAGGTGAATAAATGGGTGCATGTGATTGATTGCTGAGATCATTTCCCCGCTAACAAACATGTTGAAGTGAGTCCCCAGAGAATCCTGGGGCCTTATTCTGACTTCTTGAGCTTTGGCTGAGCAAACAGCTCATCCCCACTCTCTGAATCCCGCCTTTATTTCCCCCTGCTTCCTTTACAATCATCTTTTCATTACGCCTACTAATTAAAACACCAACAAGCTGCCACCCAAAGCCGCCACCCACCCAGCCAGCCCCGTCCCTCAGGTCACCCAGCTCCCCGAGGAGGGAGAGCAAACAAGAGAACAGTGAAGAAACACACACAGTCTGTTTTTCCTGCTTCATCCTTTCTCTACTCCTCTTATCCTCTTTAATCCTCTACCTCTTTATGCTGTGTGGAAGCATAGGGGAAGAGGGCCAGGGGGTCAAGGAGGCTCCTACAAAGAGGTGGCCCCTAGCAGTGGTGGTCCACTTAAATGAGCCGCTGAGGACTTTTCATGAATGGTCTGCTGGAAGAAACCTTCACTCCCAGTGAAAGCTGTGCCATACAAGGTTTTCAAAATAAGCCAGACTAAAAGTCTCAGCCCCGGAGGCTGGGTCCCCACAGCAGACCCCGCAGACCCCACATGTGTTGGGACCACAATGTTATTATTTACAAAAATGTGTAAATTACATAAAAATCTGCCTTTTTGATAAGGAGATTGTATGGGTTTCACTTATATTTAACTTTAGTGAACAAACGATGCTGTGGACGGTCTCACTGGTGATTCATGACATTCTGAATGCTTGAAAACTTTGAATTCTCGCTTTCAGAAAAAACAAATCCTCTTGAGTTGTCCAGGTCTGACCTACGAGTCTCAACTAGGGGAAAATACTTTAGAATTTGGATGTCTTGTCTAAATGAATCTGAAGTTTGATGTAAACATTAAAATACAATTCACCGTATCAGTATCATTTGCTACACCATCCGCCAAACCAATGATCAAATCCAATGAACTCACATGTCCAAAATTTATTATTATTCATGCATTCTTATTTAACTTTGATTTGACCGTTTAGTCACAGAACTAACACAAAATGATTTTACATTTCCTTTCATTATTATGTTTGCACACATCATTTTTTCACAATGATTAATCAGAATGAATTCCCAGTTTCCATTCTGGTTCATATTAACATGTCCATAGAGCCAGTTCTCATTCCCAGGATGCTTTGTCACAGCGCTCTGCGTCTGATACCGTCGGACCAGTCCCCGTTCAGCGCCTGTATGAATCACTCCAGCTCTGATATTAGACGTCAGAATGAAAGAATGGGTGCCACCGTCCCTATAGAAAGGGGGTCAAGGTGGTGGATGGGTCAGACAAAACAGGACTTTCACCCAGGAGACCGCAGTCTTGTCCTGTGTGTCCCCATAGCAACATTACTTATTTTAACCTCAGCCCTAACCGTGTGGGGGTGTTGCCTAACCCTCATCACGTAGTTTAGTTTGAATTAGCCACGTGGTTCGGTTTGACCTGCAGAGCGTCTTAAACGTCTTCTGGACATGTCTAAGGCTGTGTTCAGACAGCCTGCGTTGGTCCCCTCTTCCCATTCATGTTGAATGGGGGTAGTGGGGTTAGGCTGCGAGGGGCTTGCTGGACTATTGGAGAAACGCAACCCCCCGTCACACTGCGGTGGCCAATCATGTAAGAGACGTGTCTCTTTTCTTTCTCTCTCCTGTGAAATAAAACTGAAAAGTCAGAAACGTCATTATCCATAAACCATCTGACGGAAAACAGTCATTGTGAAATATGAAGTATATTTGTGCTTTATTGGCGGGGGGTTAAAGAACACAACAAGACGTCACAGAAATGGTCAGTTTCCGCACCACCCTGTGGAAAGTCTCCAGCCCGCTGGTTGTGGTCTAACGCCCTTCAGGCATCTTCTCCACTGTAGTCACAGCCTCTCATATCTTCGCTACCGTTGTTGTGTAAATGTGCAGGAGGGAGTTGGACGGCTGAATGGAGGAGGGTAGTCCCACTCAGAGAGGAGGAGTGCAGCTGTCCAAACACTGAGCCTTCTGTACCTGCTCGAGCCCCCCCCCCATGCCCTCCTTTAGCCCTGTTCCCAGATTCAACACTCAGTCTGCCGCCCGGATGGGCAGAGGTACACAATTAGACAGGCGTGCTCATCAAATGTATTCAAATAAAATACAAAATACTGCGATTAAAAAAGACCCCCCCAGGATCGACTAAAGCGGGGTGCATGCTGGGTGTTTGTGGCAGTCTACGTGACCATGGACGGACTGAGCAGACCAGATGAACACTAATTAAATACGGTATGATTCCCTCATCATGGGGATACAAAAATGACTCTTATTTTAAAAAAAATGACAGTAAATAATATTATTATATTATTATATTATATTATTATATTATTATAATAAGTATTTTAAATACACAAATACAAGCTCTAAGTATCTACGTATTTTGTTACACATTGTCTTTTTCTGCCCTGGTGTCAATAGTGAACCATATTACAAAGTAACTCAATATAACTAAAATAGGTATTTTAAAGACATTTAATTGAAATGCATCTCCGTGCACACCACCACTCACACCACGTTCATAACTTATCAAAAGAAAATTCAATTTTTACCTATTTCAACATTCAATATTTTATCAACCTTCCTTTTTTTACTAGAAGCCACTATTCAGATAAAATACTTTGAAATGAGCAGGGAGGGCCGGTCCCGCCCACTGATCACCTGTCCCTGCCCTGGACCAGCTAACACACACACACACACACACACACACACACACACACACACACACACACACACACACACACACACACACACACACACACACACACACAGTGTTGCCAACTTGGCAACTTTCTTAGGACTTATGGACTTTCCAGAGCCTTTCTGCGACCTGCTGTTCAGAGTGATCTCAGTCAGCGGCTCGTCTGGCAGCAGCTCCTCGTCTCTCTTCATCTCCACTGAGTTACTATGGTCTGCACAGGGTTAGGGACATGAATAATTCCATCTTTTTAATTATTGACCATTATAGTGTTAACTTACAATAAAGTATTCATTAGTAATAGTTTCTGTTGTGATTTGAGGCTATATGACTAAAAACATTTGGAACAGAGCAGGATGTGTTACCAACGTCAAGTCCAAGGCAAGGAATTACAGAACACACACACACACACACACACACGCCGTTAACACCTACAAAAAGACCACTTTCTCTTTGTCTTTTGTTCCCTAGCTCTATCTTTTCTCCCTTCTTGGCTGCTCTAATCTTTCTTCTCTCTCTCTCTCTCTCTGTGTGAATGAGCTCTGTGCTGACGGTCTTCTTCTTGAGTCCCAGTCTTGTCTCGGGTGTTGAGCACGATTTCTCTTCAACATGAAACTATAGATGTTATCCACACCGAGCAGAACAAAACGTCCCTCTGAGGGCAGGAATGGAGGTGTGTAGGCAATCCCTCGCTTTTCTAAGCACCTGCAAGATTTCCAGCTTTGTGCATTAATATCTACATTTCTGCTATGACAATTTCCAGAGATTTTTGAATGTCTCTCTAAAGCTGCAGTAACAAGTTTGCAGGTTTAAAACCAGATTTCTAAATTGTCCACGAGGCACAACTGAGTTGATTTGAAGAAATAAAAACGTGTCTGGGGGGGGGGGGGGGGGGGGGTTGGCCTGTTTGGTAGCACAGCTGTACTCTCACCTTTGAAATGGGCATTACAGCCTCTGATGCTGTTGGCTTGGTTCTGATCAGTTCCATCCGTAGCATCAACCCCTATCGTCAGTTCAACACCTTTTCCATCTAGTTTAGTCCTGTTTGGTCTCAGCGTTCTCGTGGCTTATATGGCTTTATACGTTTTTCTTTGTGAAAAGATATCTGTTGAAGTCATCATTTTGGTATCATGACAACACTAAAACTAGATGCCTGATGGCAGGGCTCCCCCTCCTCAAAGGCTTAGAATGGGCATTTGAGGAGGGGGCTATGATCGTTAGTCTGATCTTGTAGGCCTGTCTAGTCCAAACTGCATTCTAGGATGGGAGGAAAACGTGCTCAAGTTTTTTGGCACTTCTTTAATCCAATCACAATCATCTATGGTGGTGCTAAGCTCCGGACGGAGCCACGGTGCCTCTGCTAAATAGCCTCAGGAAGGAAGTTGTTTTGGTGGAACATGTGTACGTTCAGAAGTAGTTTTAGTCGTCAACAAAAAACTCTGATTGGACAGATAGTCTAGCTAGCTGTCTGGATTTACCCTGCAGAGATCTGAGGACCAGGTAACCATAGTCCTCAGATTGGACAGATAGTCTAGCTAGCTGTCTGGATTTACCAAATGGAGAGATGTCAGAGTGAGTGGGCTGCCAGCTGTACCAGCACTCTGAGCAGTTGGGGGGGGGGGGGGGGGGGGGACAGTGCCTTGCTCAAGTTTACCTGGCAGGTAAACTCTCTAATAGCACAATCAGAATTCACATACAATATACAATCCACACTTCGTACTTTGGTCCATACTGGAACTTGAACCAGCGACCATCTAGTTCCCAACCCAACCCCCTATGGCCTGAGCTACTACCACCCCAACGTTACGTTTTGAATGCCACCCTTACATTCTCTGTTTTTAGTTTATTCTCACATTTTATTCCACAAATTCAAACTGTTTAAGGAAATCAGGCCACTATGTGTCATAGTCTAAGGAGCTACACTAAAAATGAACAGTGCTCGATCCAGAATCGGCCTAACCTCACCCTGAACATCCCTCTAGAAATCCCTCCACAGTCCTCATTTTTAGCACTGTTGTGTCTGCTGTGTTTCCTCAGGTTGTTTGCCAACAAGTGCAGCGGCTGTCTGGAGAAGATATCAGCCACGGAGTTGGTAATGCGAGCTCTGCAGAGTGTTTACCATCTCAGCTGCTTCTGCTGCTGCGTCTGTGAGCGCCAGCTGTGCAAAGGAGACCAGTTTGTTCTGAAAGAAGGTCAGCTGCTGTGCAGGAGCGACTACGAGAGGGAGAGGGAGCTGCTCAGCACCGTCGGTCCAGACAGCTCAGACTCAGGTAACCATCACAGCACTGCTTACTGCTCTGGGGGGAATTAGTAGAACTGTTGGGTCTTTATAAATTATAGAGTGGTCTAGATCTGCTCTATCTGTAAATTATAGAGTGGTCTAGATCTGCTCTATCTGTAAATTATAGAGTGGTCTAGACCTGCTCTATCTGTAAATTATAGAGCGGTCTAGACCTGCTCTATCTGTAAATTATAGAGCGGTCTAGACCTGCTCTATCTGTAAATTATAGAGTGGTCTAGACCTACTCTATTTTTAAATTATAGAGTGGTCAAGACCTTGAGATAACTCTTGTTATGAATTGATAATATGAATAAAATTGAATTGAGTCATTGAAAACCAAGTGAGTTCAAAACACTGCCAATGAATTACTTAATGTACTAATGTATACATCGCTATGTCTCTAGGCATCATTATGCAAGGCAACGCGCAGATTGAAACATTTGCAAAACCTACTTATTCAATTTTGTAGGGTTTTAGCCGGAACTGCCTGATACTTGAAATGCACAAATTATGAACAACCTATCTTTGTAGTGAGCAACCATACACAAACGTTTGCATCCCTTGCCCAGAGTAAATGCTATCAATGCAAACCTTGGGATTCTTGTTTGGCATGCTACTGCGAGGCTCTGTACCAAATGTGACGATGATCGGCTAGTAATCAAGGTATCTGTATGGCATTTTGGCCTGTAACTCAAATTTGCAATGACACATTGCGATATATTTCCTTTTGTTTGCCTCCCCGGCATCACGCTTTGGGTTTGACTTTCAGAAAAAGAGAATTCCCATGCAGTTGCACAAAAAACATCAGTCAAATCCAATCATTGAGCCTGTTTGTTTCTGTCTGTGACAGATAAGAGCGAAGATGAGGATCTGGATGTGAAGTCAGAGAAGTGCACCGCAGCAGGGAACGCCAGCAACGACAGCAAAGACCCTCGTCGGCCCAAACGGCCACGCACCATCCTCAGCACCCAGCAGAGGAGAGCCTTCAAGGCCTCCTTTGA
>NW_022605626.1:348224-355248 GCF_008692095.1 Etheostoma spectabile | reverse complement strand
ATCAAACTGTAGAAGAGCATTGCAAAGCTTTGCATGGTGACAGCTTACTCTAAACAAATGATGTGCTCATGAAGTTTCCCGTTTTAGTCAGAAAGAAAGTGAATTAAATAAAAATAATGTCTGTCTGACATTTGGGAACTGTACACTACACTAGCACACACACACGGGATGTTAGTGTGTAGTAATGGCTGATGAGTGTGCTGTGGCTTCAGGTGAGAGAGACACTGGCTGCAGAGACTGGACTCAGTGTACGTGTGGTCCAGGTCTGGTTCCAGAATCAGAGGGCAAAGGTCAGTACAGCAGCACACCAACACACTCACACTCACACAAAGACAGAGGACAAGACATCTGTCAGAAATAAGGGACGGGCACCGGAACAATATCCATGTACACTAGATGGAAGGCAGCATTCCATTTCCATGTAGATGAGTTGTGAGCATTACATCCACAGACAGCAGATGACAAGTGTAGGTTTGGTTTCAAAAGTGCTTGTGTGTGTGTGGGGGGGGGGGACCCCACATTGCCATGTTGGTTGTCAAGTCCACCAACTTGGCCTGCCTGATATGTAACCCAATACGATCCCAATGGCGTTGTTATCCAGATCCCACGTGACACCGGGGATAACCGTCTTTTTTTGCCAGAAGTGCTTAAGGATGTAAACCAGTTCTTCATCAGTTGAGCTTCAGTGGCTCAAGCATTTATAATGTACTATTTGCTCGGCTTGGTGGCATTTGGAAGAATAAGCTGGTCAGTCTGAACATCCAGCAGGCCTTTACTGTAATCTAGAAGCATCACATTCACACAGGCTGCAGTATTTCACAGTCTATGCTGAAATGTTTGGTACACATGGTTTATGTTGTAATGCCCTGTTTTACAGTTTGTACACTTTAAACAAAAATTGTAAGACAACCAATCAGACCCAGAGAAATTAGCTTTCAGCAGCACAACATAAGTGAGACAAAGTGACAGTCCCTGTACAAGCAGTGGCTCTTTTAAAAAGTCTCCTCCATCTTCTGTCAGAGCCCGATTCTGCTCATTGCTATTAAAACACCACTGCTTGACCAGATTACAACACTTAGACGATCAACATGAGCCCGCCCAGCAGTGAATGGCTCTGCTAACCAGTACTGTGTGTGTATCACAGCCCGATGCATCATCACAACTTAGCAGTGTTCCTTCATCACCGTCAACACACACACTGTACTTTATTCTGACTCCATCCCACACACACCGTCCTGCAGACACAAATACTCACTGAAGCACCACATGTGGATTAATATACGTTTTAAATTAGTCCCCAAAGAACTCACAGTTTCCTTTTGTGTGTAAAATAAAAACTACATTGGGCAGGTGTTTTAGAAAATATTCAGCAGGAAACAATGAGCTTGGAGCTGAGGGACACAGACAGGAAGTCAGACAGTGTTGACAGACAGACTACCACAATGTGTGTATGGGACCTTCATGTGATATGATGGGAGGAAAACGTGCTCTGGTTTATTGGGATTTCTTTAAACCAATCACAATCATCTATGGTGGTGCTAAGCTCCAGACAGAGCCACGGTGCCGCTGCTAAATAGTCTCAGGAAGGAAGTTGTTTTGGTGGAACATAAGTACGTTCAGAAGTAGTTTTAGATTTTCAGATTGGACAGATAGTCCAGCTAGCTGTCTGGATTTACCCTGCAGAGATCTGAGGACCAGGTAACCATAGTCCTCAGATTGGACAGATAGTCTAGCTAGCTGTCTGGATTTACCCTGCAGAGATCTGAGCACCAGGTAACCATAGTCCTCAGAAATCCACCAGAGGTTAGAACGGACTATGGTTACCTGGTCCTCAGATCTCTCCGGAGGTTAGAACGGCATCACAGAGACAGAAGACGGGGACTGACCTCTGTAAGAAAATGAGGGACATATGGGGGATTTTTGGCAGACTGGAACGTTGTAGAAATAGACTATCCTCAACCAAACCCTATCTTTTTACTTTGTTTAAACCCTAAAGCCACCTACACATGATCCGCAGTAAAACCGATGTGTTTGTTTCATTGATATCCTGGGGGGGGGAGATGTAGATAATATGTAGATAATATGTAGATAATAATATATGGAAGATGTTTTTCCTGTGGTCTCTGGTTGAATTCCTTATCTTTATTTTGTACACTGTTAATGTTGTTTATGACTCACCTCAGACTTTTTTTTGTTTGTTTGAGTAATTTGATATTTTGAATCTATATTTTAGCTTTTGACTTTGTGTATCTATTTCCAGATGAAGAAGTTAGCTCGCAGACAACAACAGCAGCAGCAGGAGCAACACAACAGCCAGAGGCTAGACCAAGGTGAGGACACATTACCGTGTGTGTGTGCGTGTGTGTGTGTGTGTGTGTGTGTGTGTGTGTGTTTGTGTGTGTGTGTGTGTGTCTAGTCTGCCATTATAACTGTAATGATTACTGAGAGCTAGGTAATTTATGAATTATTTGGAAAAACAGCTTGAAATATTACTTTTGTTATGGGAATAATGAACAGAGTGGAGTCACTCAGCAAACACTTATAGTGCTGTAGGCTTTAGAATGAGTCCCACACTGTGAAGCCCAGCTCCCAGAGCTGCAGGCGCACTGCCACTGGGCGCTTACAGCGTATATGAGCACACAGTTTAGATAAGTGTCCCAGCGCTTTGGCAGGCACTGCCTCTATCTGTTCAGGGACTCCCTGCATGTCAATATTGGCAGAGAAGCAGGCTTTATTATTGTGGAGGCTGCTGCTAAGCAGGGCAGCAACTGGGGGTTGTTTGAAATTGATGTTAGGATGAGATGAATTCTCCTGGATGGCTGCGGAGATGTCTTTAAGAGATGACAGCAATCAGTTTAGACACTGCATTTACTATGGGCATCATAAGATTGAATGTAGCAGCTCTAGATATGTAAATACATGTACGTATCTATAGCGCCTATAGCACCAAGCCAAGGTCTACACTTCAGCCTGGTTTATTTGCTCCAGACCAGCTTTGTGCAACATTTTCAAGTTTTCTTTTAATCCGCTTGACAGTTGAATGGAAATACAACTTGTGATGGTGGAAGATGTAGAAGACAATGTGTGCATGCACGTGTGACCATCCAGCTGAGAGTTCTAACCTGACTGTTTCAGAGGTGGTATCAGGGTGTCTGGAGGGCCTGCTCAGCTCCTTCTCTGGGCATCTGCCCCCCAGCCAGCAGCAGCAGCTGACCATGGAACACAGCAGCTATAACATTGAGGCCTTCCAGCAGGGCCTGACGCCACCGCAGATGCCTGGTGACCACATGAACCCCTACGGTGAGCATCATTCTGGCAGAAGATGTTAATGCAGCCTGAGCTGTGGCATTTCTACATGTGTTCTCTGTGCTGTCCTTCCTTCCTCCCATATTAATGTGACATGGAGACTCTTGTCCTTCTTGGTCTCCCGCTGGACCAACAATACCCTTGTTGTTACGTGTGAAACTAAAGTTGAACCCAAGTGCAGACAACAACGCAGAGCCTAAAGACAGTTAAACAGGTTTATTCCAAATGTTCAAGTTCCGGAATGCAACAGGGAAAAATCAAAGTCCAAATTTAATGGATACCCAGGGTACGGAGCGGGAAAGGTACCATTTCCAAGGGTCTGTGTCCAATAGTCCGGAGATCCAGTGTGGAGAGAAGGAATGATGGAAGGCAGGAGTGAAGTGGCAGCAGGAGTCAGGTTCACAGAACTGTGGCAGAAAGAGAACAATCAGGGTGAGTTAAATACAACAAGTAGCATCAGCAGAGAGACCGACGTGGTTGTCTTGACTAAATCCAACGGGTAGAGTCGGCAGAGAGACCGACGTGGTTGTCTTGACTAAATCCAACGGGTAGAGTCGGCAGAGAGACCGACGTGGTTGTCTTGACTAAATCCAACGGGTAGAGTCGGCAGAGAGACCGACGTGGTTGTCTTGATTAGATTAGATTAGATTCAACTTTATTGTCATTACACATGTACAGGTACAAGGCAACGAAATGCAGTTTGGGTCTAACCAAAGGTCAACAGCGTAAGTGCAGGATAATATACAGATGTTCGATGTGTAGACATGGATAGATCTAATAAAAATACGAAATATAACTATATAAACAGAATTTAAAGATGGGTTTGTCCATGAATATGAAATATAGATAAGTATTGTGAGAAAAAACAGCTGGATATGTACTGAATATAATATACCGGTGGATATTACTATAAGTAGAAATTTTACAGATATGTACAATGAACATAATATACTAATGGTTTACAGAGTTTACAGGTGAATATGTACTATGAATATATATATACAGGCGGCTATTATTATAGACAGAATTTTTACTAGATATAATAAGATTGGCTAAAATGAGCAGTAGAACAATGATTTAAGGTAATAAAAATAAAGTTTGGGCAGAAGCTATCCGAATTAAAGTGCAGTGGAAAAAAGATGCAGATATAAACATGTTACTATAGTAACAGTCAGCAGTGCAGGTGAACATTATAATGTTGCAGATAACAGGATGGAGGCAGGTGTGAGGAGGGAGAGGAGATTCTATCAGTATATGAGGGGCGAGGGATCAATGAGGATTAGAGTTCAATAAAGAGACAGCTCTGGGGGAAAAACTGTTCTTTAGTCTGCTGGTCCTGGTCCGGAGGCCCCCTAAACCCGGTGATGGCGGGTAGTGGAGTCCCGGTGATGGCGGGTAGTGGAGTCCCGGTGATGCGGGTAGTGGAGTCCCGGTGATGGCGGGTATGGAGTCCGTGATCGGTAGTGGCTTCCCGGTGATGGCGGTAGTGGAGTCCCGGTGATGCGGGTAGTGAGTCCCGGTGATGGCGGGTAGTGGAGCCTTCTCCCGTTGATGGCGGTCTTGGAGTCCCCAGTGATGGCGGGTAGTTGAGTCCGGTGATGCGGGTAGTGGGATTCCAGTGATGGCGGGTAGTGGAGTCCCAGGATGGGGGTGATGGTCCCAGTGTGGTAGGGGCCGTG
Organism: Etheostoma spectabile; assembly: GCF_008692095.1. Classification (NCBI taxonomy): domain Eukaryota; kingdom Metazoa; phylum Chordata; class Actinopteri; order Perciformes; family Percidae; genus Etheostoma; species Etheostoma spectabile. Next base: position 350,263 of record NW_022605626.1, on the reverse strand, counting down.
ATGCTGGTAGTGGAGTCCCGGTGATGGCGGGTAGTGGAGTCCCAGTGATGGGGGTAGTGGGTCCCAGTGATGCGGTAGTGGAGTCCAGTGATGCGGTAGTGGAGTCCCGTATGCGGGTAGTGGAGTCCCGTGATGGCGGGTAGTGGAGTCCAGTGATGGCGGTATGGATCCCTGATGGCGGTATGGAGTCCAGTGATGGCGGGTATGGAGCCAGGGATGTGGGTATGGAGTCCCGGTTGGTAGTGCCTGGGCGTTTTCACCACCCCTGCAGGCCTTGCGCTCTGCCACAGAACAGCTCCGGTACCACGCTGGTCCCCAGTTGGTCAGGATGCTTCTATAGCACAGCGATAGACGTTCACCAAGATAGTCGAGGAAAGCTGATTCTTCCTCAGTGTCCTCAGGAAAGAAAAGCGCTGTGAGCCTTCTTGACCAGGCAGGAGGTGTGTTGACCAGGACATGTCCGCCGAGATGTGGATCCCCAGAAACTTGAAACTGGACCGCTCTCACAGCCAGAGACAGAGGTACTAAGCAGCAGCAACAGCATGACAACAAAAATCTGACAGGCGTTCCAAGGGCCTGCAGTACTGTTCAATACTTAAATTAGTTTACAGTAAAGGTAGGACAGAACCATAGATACATAGTCTGATAAACAGTATTACATAGATCAGGAAGGTTACACAGGCCACTAGAAACAGGACGTCTGATAACAGTATTCCATACATAAAGGTAGTACACAGGACCATAGAAACGGTTCTGATAACATAGTACATTACGTAAAGGTTATGACACAGGACCTAGAAACAGGCTGATAAACATATTACATTAACAGTAAGGTAGTACACAGGACCATAGAACGGTTCTGATAAACCATAGTACATTACAGTAAAGGTAGTACACAGGCCATAGAACCAGGGTCTGATAAACAGTAGTACATTACAGTAAAGGTAGTACACAGGACCGTAGAAACAGGGTCTGATAAACAGTAGTACATTACAGTAATCGCAAAATAAAAAACAGACGTTAAAAACACAAAAAACTAAAAAGGCTTGGTTTTTGTATTACTGTTCTCATGCTCAAGTCCAAAATAGGATATATAAAAGGCCACGGACCAAATTTGATTTTAATATTTAATGTGTCAGATTTATGTGACCAGGAAATTGTGACTACTTTGTGTACTTGATGAACTAGCTGTAAATACACTACCTGGTTTAATGCTATCAATATGAGCTTGGAGTATTTAGGAAAATGTCAGCTTCCAAGTCTTCTCTTCCACGTTCAGCCCCAAAAAAAACGTAGAAACTGAAACGGGGCTCGGCCTTCTTATCACCAAACCAGAGAAAACACGTCAAAGCTGAGGAAACATGTTGTTCAATCAGGAAACCGTAGCAACACGGTGCCATGGATACAGTGGGACAGTTAGCAAATTCAAAAGGAGGACCAGATGCAGGAGACCAGTTGGCAGGTTGATAGAACAAAACCTAAAGCTGGATCCAAAACAGACAGGCTACCAAAACATCCAGAAACCCTGAAAGACAGCAAAGTGGAGGAGGCTACAAACTGGAACAGGTGGAACACATCAGGGACTGATCCCACGCAACAGGAAACAAAGCCACCACAAAATAAAACAGGAAGTAAAGCCAACATATAAGGAAGAGAAAAATCACCATGGACAAACACAGTAAAACAGGAAACAGAACACACACACACAGCAGCACACATTTTGACAATTCTTTTTGTCTTTTCTGTCTCTTAAAGGCAGAGTTACACAGACCTACAACATACAGATTAGATAATAGTTAGAAAGTGTCTATCCACATACTAAGATAAATATTAGCATTATGATATGAAAATCTGGTGATTTGTTTATGTGTGTTTTATTTATATAACATCAGTCTGAAAAGGCTTTACAGCCTGTCAGCAGCAGCGTGTTAACGTCCTTAGTAGAACGGTTTAACTGCCATCTTCTTATGCCCTACACCAAACTCCTAGCTGCAATCTTTGCTGCCTAAACACTGTTCAATAGAGTCTCACTTTCATCA
>NW_022605626.1:345919-348205 GCF_008692095.1 Etheostoma spectabile | reverse complement strand
GATGGCTGCCCACCCAGGTTCTGTCTGAGGTTTCTGCCTGTTAGTTTGCTCTTGAGGGGAATAGTTAAATCTGTAAATGATAGAGTGTGGTCTAGACCTTTACATCCCATTAGCATGCAACGTTTTCCACTGTTTGTCAGTCATACAGTCAGTCAGGGCTGTGTGTCTGTCAGGGGGGTATGCAGCTCCACCCCAGCAGCAGTTGTGTTTGACTCCCCCATGTCTTCTCGGCTCCTCCCAGGCTCTGGCTCTATCTTCCATGACATTGACAGTGACACCTCCCTGACCAGTCTAAGTGACTGCTTCATGGCCACTCCAGATGTGGGCTGCTTGCAGGCTCGGCCCGGGAACCCCATCGACTGCCTCTACTCCATGCAGAGCTCCTACTTTGCCTCTTGAGATTACTGTTGGCACCCCACCACATCCCGGCTAATGAACTGGGCTACACACTAGACACACAGGCTCCACAACGGTCCTGCAAGACATGAATCAGCAAGCAGGGAAAAGTGACTGTGGGACAGATTCCCCCAAATATACCTAGAAAAACAGAAACATTAGACTACATGTTTCTCAGTACGTAACAGTTTAATAGGGGCATTCAAATGTTGCAAGTGGTTTTTAATGGAACAATTAAGCAAATATAGTATTGGTAATTTATTTTTGGCAAACTACCAGAAACGTGTGTTACCTGTTGCTAAATGTAATTACTGTTCTTCAGAAACATCCAGGTTAGCATTTAGGATGGACAGCTATGTGTTTATTTCTCACCAATGTGCTGGTACACAGTAAACAAAATCTCTCTATTTATAAAGAGAATATGATCTCATTGTAAATTACAAAAAACAAACATCCTCATTCATTAAAGTCATTATTTGATTCTGCTATTTATCATGGTGTTTGTGTTGTTTAATTAGTGTGTGAAATCAGTATTGCTTTGCTATTTATTTTCCCATTCAGATCACCTGGACATTATCAAGAGTGCATTTTAAATTTGATTACTTATCAAAAGTGTTTGTACTTAAAATAAAAAATGCATTCTCTTGAATTCTCGAATTCATTTGTTGAATAACGTGACAAACAGGCAATGTACATTGTAGGAAAATTAAACTGAAATGATATTGGTACATAGAGGGCATTTTACTCCAGAATACTCTCTATTTATACTATAAATTTGATCGGTGGTTGATGAAAAGTCAGATCATCACCAAGGTTATCACAGTTTGTCCTGAGGGGAACATGTCTGAAGGTCTGGGACTATTTTGTTCCAATCCATTTCAGAGATGTTGAGATATTTTACAGATAAACTGAGAAGTATGACCTGCTGAGGTGGCTCGATGGAAAGTCAGAGGATCACCAACCACTACAGTCAAGTCCTTAGGACATGTCCACTGTGGAGAACATATCACAGTTTTACTTTTCATGGCAATCCATGGTGAACATTTGACTCATAACCAAACACTCTGTGGTGGTTCATGCTACATGAAAACTCCTAGATCACCAAAGACGGTAGGATTCATCATATGGGACCATGAATGTCAGGGAAATCTGCCAAAGATGGCAGTCTGGACCAAAGTGGTGGACTGACTGACTGATTCACTGACTGACTGACTGACTGTGCCATCCCCAGTGTCATGGCCCAGCAGAGTTCTGAAGGATTTGAAGCCTAGTAAGCAGTTTGGTGGGAAGTTTCACATATGTAATGTACTGTAGAAAACATTTCACAATAAAATATTTAATCATTATCATTTGCCCTAAAATAATACTGGAATATACAAGGCTATGCATGTGCGGAGTGGCTTCCAATTTAGGGACCATTCGGTTTTTATGGAATAGACCACTGAAAGGAAAATAGGAGAGGGTCATGTCTTTTTATTCTTTGTTAAAGGGAGGGTCACTCAATGTTTTTATAGTCTTGGGGGTGGGGGGCTCTCAGTCTCGGCACCCCATCGCTGGCAGAAGGGTCTGACCCAACAAAAGTTGCACCATCCCCCCCCATGATGCACCACTCCTGACCCTTACCCAACGTTCACAGGTAGGCCTATTGTGAACAAGGAGCTATTTACACTGGGGCTCAAAAGTTTGGGAATCCTAGGTAAAAATTTGTATTAATGGGCATAAAGAAAAGATGGAAAAATCTCCAAAAGGCATCAAATGACAGATTAGAAATTTGCATAATATGTCACAAAACGGAAAAACGGAAACGCTTCTTGTAGCCAGCAAAGAGTCTTTGATTCTTATTTGAGGTATCTTCGTCCATTCTTCCTTCCAGTTCTTTGAGATGTCTGG
>NW_022605626.1:344840-345512 GCF_008692095.1 Etheostoma spectabile | reverse complement strand
CATGTCTTTACACGCACATGCTCTTTTAAGTCACCATAGATTTTTACCTTATTTTGGAGGTCATGATAAGAACTTGTTCCCACAATGCATCAGGCTTGTCTATATGTTAATTTGCAAACTTCAAACTCTGATTTTTGTGGTGTGGACGTAGAAGAGGTTTTCTTCTGATGAGTCTTCCATGAAGACCATGTTTGTACGAGTATCTCTTTATAGTGGAATAGTGTAGACCAGCTCCGGTGTCTCCAGGTCTTTCTGATGGACCGGTCAGTCTAACGTGGGTCTGGACTTAATTTTCTCCCAATCCTGCGAGCTGTTCTGTCTGATATTGTTCTTGGTCTTCCAGATCTTTGAGTCACAAAAAGTATGATTTTATTCCATCATTTACACTTTCAAAATAAGAGAACAACAAAAATAAATTGGGGGACCCTTTAGAGTTCTAGCATGTGCCCCCCCGAGAGCTGAGACACTGACAGCAATGGATAGTTGTCAATCATGCGTCTGGAAAGACCAGATCGATCTGCCCGCCACAATTCAATTAAGCCATGCCCAGACTCATCTGAACCCCCCCTCCAGACACGCCCAGACATGCCCCCCAACAATGCACCATCGGCTTCTTCTAAGTAGTTGGTCTAGGAAAACTGAAGTGAAAATAGTGACGCTCACAAAGGCAGG
>NW_022605626.1:343619-344740 GCF_008692095.1 Etheostoma spectabile | reverse complement strand
TAATACGAATGTCTAATCTGTCATTTGATGCCTTTTGGAGATTTTTCCATCTTTTCTTTATGCACATTTATTTTACCTGGGGTGCCCAAACTTTCGAGCCCCACTGTATTGTCAATGCACACAGATTCACAAAATGGATCGCAACAAGCTGAGGACGGAAATACGGACCGCTAGCTGGAAGCCCAAAAAACAGTTTATCCTAACAGTTCCTTTATTGTAACCAAAGTGTTAGGGTTTGCTTCACCATTCATCCCTTGTTTTTCCCGTCCCTGCTTTTACTCTCTGTCCTCTCTGTGTGTTGTGTGGGTGTGTCTTCTCCTGGATCGTCACTAGCTGCAGTGCATTGCACCTGTGCCTCATCACCGCCTGCATCACACCCGATACTCATCACTCATCACGCTGGCTGTTATAAACCCTGGTTCAGCTCTCACTCATTGCCAGTTTGTCAGTTTACCTCACTCGGTATATTGCGCCGGCCACACAGTTGGGGGTAGTAGTAGTAGTAGTAGTAGTAGTAGTAGTAGTAGTAGTAGTAGTGTTGTTGTTTAATACCAGGGGCCTGTTGCACGAAACTAAGTTTAGGGATTATGCCGGGATATTCAAGTTATCCTGGATGAATTTAGCTTTGACTCGGTTGCACGAAACCAGATTGAATTAAACCCAGCCCAGTAACCATGGAGATTTATTCTTTGCGGCTAGCCTGGTCCAGAGCAGGCTAACAGCCGGGCTAAGATTAATCCTGGAGTCTCATGTGTCAAATCAGCTGCCATGTGATCCGACATAAACGTGTTTAACAGTTATCCGTTGTCTTCTGCATGTGTTCTGCTTTATTTTTATTAACATCCATTAGCCTACTTGTCTCTATTGTCGTGAGTTTGATTTAAACCCGACTACAGCTGTTTAGATGGTAGAAATGGTTGCACTGGCACCCTGATGCAGAGTGGGACTTTTCCCGGTGGGACGGTAGTGTGTCGAGGCCGCCTGGCGTGCCGCTCCGAAGATTAAATGTGACAATATTAATGTAGCGATATTCCAGATGATAATAATGGCAGACTGGTCAGAAACCAATACATTCATGATTCATTTTCTTGTTACTTATTCTTCTCTTATAAAAGATAGTT
>NW_022605626.1:343368-343517 GCF_008692095.1 Etheostoma spectabile | reverse complement strand
CTATATACTGTAGGCCTACGTATGTAGTGGAGTTATCATTCATCACACCGGGAACACCTCAATGCTTCTTCATCTTTTTATTTTTGGTGCTGTCACTTGTCAGAAGAATAAAAAACATGAATATTGTTTTACATATGCTCACAGCGTGT
>NW_022605626.1:343038-343157 GCF_008692095.1 Etheostoma spectabile | reverse complement strand
AAAGGCTAAATAATTATACATTTTGTTTATAGAGTGCTTTACATGGTAGGCTAAATAATAACACATTTTATTAATAGAGTGCTTTACATGGTAGGCTAGTCAAAGACACCTACAGTAAA
>NW_022605626.1:342961-343028 GCF_008692095.1 Etheostoma spectabile | reverse complement strand
TTATCTTATGAAAACAGAAACATGAAACTAGCATATTTTAAGCTATTAAAACACAGTGTAGCCTACA
>NW_022605626.1:342685-342951 GCF_008692095.1 Etheostoma spectabile | reverse complement strand
AATGTGGAGTGACTATAGGCTAAGGAGATATTTTTACACCCTCACACATTCAGTTGGGTTCGCTATGTCGGGCTTTTTCTCTCCGTTTGAGCCGTATTTCCCTTTTTGAATATGCTTCATCTCCTCGTTACTTTCCAGTAGAAGCTGCTGCTCATTGGGTGAAACATGTGGCGCATGGGTCATCTCATCTCTGCATCAGTAAATTTGTGATCGATACCGTGGTCTATTTGAGAAAAGCCATGGACGTGGACTTATCCCAGCTATCT
>NW_022605626.1:341941-342036 GCF_008692095.1 Etheostoma spectabile | reverse complement strand
CCTGGATATCCTGGATATATTCTACTTTCGTGCAACAGGCCCCTGTTCTCCATCTACCACTGTTCGCTGCCTGCCTGCCTGCCATCACTTAAGAC
>NW_022605626.1:340526-341931 GCF_008692095.1 Etheostoma spectabile | reverse complement strand
GTTTGCTCCTGTCCACCAGCCTGTCTGTCAGCCCTGACAACTCTGCAGCACACTGTCATCTGGCTCATCTTTAAACCGGACTTCACCGCACCTCCTACCTGTTTGACTCTTCTTGTGTTTACACAATAAATCTCTACCTATTCACTTTACTGTGGATGTCTGCATCTGTATCCTCTCCTGTGTACTCTAACACAAAGTTGTAGCTGCATGCACCTAACTTTACATTTCATCTAAAGCCCAGCCAACACTAGAGTTTCCTCACTTCTGACCCTTGAGACATTTGATCCCTGAACTAACAGAAGACACACAACTGCAGGTGCACACTACACAAATGAGCTACACAGTCCAGACAGGCTGTGTAAACCCTCACACCTTACATTGCAATTCAACAACACCTGAAGTGGGATTTCCATTTTGGAGTTTCTACCTGGCAGATGCTTATGCTGTATCTGGGTCACTAACCAGTGTGTGTAGATCACCTAACTTTTGACTTGGTTTCATCACTGACAGACGGCAACAATGTTTACCCACCATGCAACAAATCCCTTCCTGCTCTGTATATGCAGTGAGGGGGCATGAGTGGAATAACTCCATTTGTTCCGCCCCGTCAAGCTGCTGTGTGAAAGTCAAACAGCCGCCTCTTTGCCAAACAATTGATCATAAAAAGCGATGTGTACACGGCAGCATACAAAGACTGCTCATGGTTTGGGTTCAGTCAGGTGGAAGACACAGAGTGAGACAGATGTCAGTGGCTTCCTGCACGATGAAACCTGCCGCCCAACAACCTTTGGCATTGGTATTACCTGCAAACACCTCTCAGGTGATCCACTGGGCGAGAAGAAACATGTATTTAACATATTTCTCAAAACGTTTCAATATTTCTCTATTTCTATATATATTTCTATTTCTATCAAGCCTGCAGCAGTAACTATTACAATAGTACTATATACAAATGTAATACATGTGTGCTATACTGTAGTCAGTTGGTGTGAAGAAAGGTACAATCATCTGGGATCTAACGTTAAAGACATAACATGTATAATATGTAAAGACTAGTTGTAAGACTGCAACTAGATTTGTTCTGAAAACTTTAACCAAGCTAGCTAGCTACCGCTAGCGTTAGCGTTAGCTTTAAGCTGTAGGCTACATGCAGGTGAATGTCTCCAGTAGCCAGAGGGCTGCTGCTAAATCTCCGGTTGGAGGACACGTTTCAGACTGTACCTGAAACTGTACCTGTTCTTGTAAACTGCTGTTTACAAGAAGGGGATAAGGAGACTCTATTTCCTCAGGAAGCTGAGATCCTTCAATGTGTGCAGCAGGATGTTGGAGATGTTCTACCAGTCTGTTGTGGCCAGCGCTCTGTTCCCCCGCCATCTGCTGGGGGGGGGGGACAGCCAGCAACACA
>NW_022605626.1:340363-340516 GCF_008692095.1 Etheostoma spectabile | reverse complement strand
ACAAACTGATCAGGAAGGCTGGCTCTGTGATCGGCTGCAGACAGAAGACGTTTGAAGCTGTGGTGGAGAGGAGGTCTCTGAACAAACTTATCTATCATGGATAACCCTGACCACCCTCTCCACCCCCCCACACTGGTCCAACAGAGGAGCTCC
>NW_022605626.1:330904-340353 GCF_008692095.1 Etheostoma spectabile | reverse complement strand
GGCTCCGACAGCTTCGATGTCGCACGGTCCGCTACAGAAAATCATTCCTACCACAGGCAGTAAAACTCTAGAACACGTCATCTCTGGGTGCTAGATGAGACTCTGAGACACCACACTACTGCACTAAGGGCAACCTGCACATTTGGTTCATTTACATTTTAACAAACATTTAGCATATTATTTAAGCAGTTGCACATTTTGTTTTCCCATACTGTTACAGTTAAATATATGTTCTAATATTTTATTCTTATATTTTAATCCTATTATTATTATTATTATTATTATTATTATTTCATGTATACTGTATGCATATTCTTTTCCTAGTATCTCATTTATATTTATATTCTGTGTTGTGTGACTAATGTACGTGTGCTATTGTAACACCGTAATTTCCCATTTTTTGGGATAAAGATCTATCTATCTATCTATCTATCTATCTATCTATCTATCTATCTATCTATCTATCTATCTATCTATCTATCTAAATCAGCAACTTTCCCTCTTTAGCATTTAGCTTAGCAACTGTAAACAACACTGATACACGACGGGACTCTAACTCATGGTTTTATTACTATATAGGAAAGTAGTCTGCGACCGTGGAATCGTTTGAAAAGTTTGGTGGAGCTTTGGCATTAATGGCACATTTCTGTCTTTTATAAACGTACTTCGATAGGATATTTTTCCAGTTTCTTCATCCATTTCCTCAGGGAGCATTGTTTATTGTTTCGGGGTGTCAAGTTGCCTTTCAATGATCACTAATTTTGTAAAACTGTAAATAATAAAGTGTGTTACTCAGAACGGGAAGTGTCTTGTTAGATGAAGTGTGATTCAGGTCGTAGCCTTAGCTTTAGGTGCGTCATCACCGATCCCTCTCGTTCAGATCAGATCCCCTGGACGGGGTCACGGAGCCCTCGGTGCTCTCTGCCCGCCCTCCACAACGTTACTGCTGCATCGCTTCAGTTTTGTTTTTTGACGCTCAAAATTTTGCTCAAAAGTGGAGATTTAATTGCATGATATTGGTAGTCTTCCGTAATACATTCCTTCAAAATTGTGTTTCAAGAAGCAATTGCAGATGATTGAGGACTGTGTTTTCATTTTTTTCTCTGAAAAACATTCTGTTGAATCCTTGTAAGCATTACACAGTCAATACCAAGACCCAGTGTCCTGATTAAAGATCACACAGGACACCTTTATTCCTGGTTGCAACCTGAGTGAAGGCAGCTCTGTCTCTTCACACGTCTAGATCTGATCTCACCTCCAGGAATGCTAATCCTCTCACCCGCCACATTCTTGGCCCTCACAGTAAGTAAGAGAGGAATAGTGAGAGTCTGTGGCCCCTGGGGCTCCGCTGGGGGCCCGCTGCACTGAGCTGCGAGACAGCTTCTGACACTACAACGTGTCTCTGCCTCTTATCGCCATGGAAATCTGACTGAGCCGCCCACTCAGGCACCAGGCAGCTCTCTGGCCTGAGGACAGCCCAGCTGTTGGCTGACCCTGGGTCAGCGCCTGACACCCTGTTGTCCACAGGTCTGGAAACAAGCTCCGTAACCCTCAGTCACATTACTACCATACTGGTCTTCCCCTCGGAGAAAAAGGAGGAGCAGGAGCCTCTGTTTGAGACAGGTTAATGGTGGCCAGAGGGCATACTCACCATGTTTGATGGTCCCCCCCCCCTTCTTTAAAACTAGGGCTAAGAGCCTGACTGCTTTATCTAAAACAACATGTCAAAGATTGATCTTCATATGATATGATCTCATATGATTTTTATCTGGCTTTTTGTGGCTTTTATTGCTTTTATTGATGTGACAAGAGATTGGGAATGACGTAAAGCTGTCAAATGACTGTAGTGGAGTAACTAAAGTAACTAACAACTAAAGCTGTCAGATGAATGTAGAGGAGTAAAAAGAAGAATATTTCTCTCTGAAATGTAACAGAGTAGAAGTAGAGCTTTATAAGATCATTTAAGTCCCCAGAGAAGCATCTTGTGATCTGAGACCCTGCATCGCCCCGCTACTCCCTAAACGACGACATACATTAGTTCTAGTCATAGATTCACTATCTTTATTGTCTATATAATTACTACTGTTATCATTCCAACTGCTATAATTATAAATATGTCTCTCCGCTTGTATCTGTCTGCGCCCCACCCAGCCGCCCACCAAGAGTTCGGTTCTGTCCCAGGTTTCTTCTAAAAGTAAAAAGTTTTTCCTTGCCTCTGCACCAAATACTTGCTTTTGGGGGGAAGTTGTTGGGTCTCTGTAAATTATAGAGTGTGGTTTCGATCTAATCTATGTGTAAAGTGTCTTGAGATAACACTTCCTCCTTCACCATCTTCATAAACAGATGGCGTTTGGTGTATTTGCTGAAGGGACTACCGCTTCCAACTTGAAGTTGTTTCTTTTTATATTAGAATCATTTGGAAAATTTGGTTTCAAATCCGATTATCGGTTCCAAATTTAACATGCATGTGTTTTGGTTTCCATAGCGCCCACCGGTCTTCCTACTTGCATGTGAGTGTAAGCTCGGTCGGCCCCATTCTACAGCCTGTCATTGCAGAGGCCCCTGTGGCCCTGCCGTGGCCTGTAACAGGAGTGGTTCTCCTGACTTATGTCGCTGATTTGTTTATTGTTTCATGAAGAGCTCCTACTCTGCTGAAGCTATGGAATCATTTGAGGCTGAAAGCTGAGCTCCCTCTGGCAGACATTATTCATTAATAACAGCAGGCTCCTGATGACATCAGCAGGAGCTCTGTCATAAACATTCAAGATGGCTGACACCTGTCTGCAGCTCCATTAGTAGCGTGCTCCAGTGCCAAGAGTGTCCTTCTGTGACCTGCTGCTTCAGGTGAGTCTGAAAGATGTTTGTCACCAGCTTGCTCTGACACACACACACACACACACACACACACACACACACACACACACACACACACACACTGCTGCTTTATACCATGGCAGCTGAAACTATTCGTCATGTATTCCTTGGCAACCAGGTAAACATTCAGCACCAACTGGCTGTAAAAAAAACACAGGTACAGGTATGTATTCCATGATATTGTGAACTGGGAGCAGGCCATTTTCTTCTGAATTGATTTTTTTTTCCAACAAGTGATGGAAAGACATGCAAAAATTCAAGAATGTTCAACAATAAAATGGGATTCTCTTGATACACAGCCAGTAGTCTCGCGTTTCCAGATGTCCCTCATTCCACCCGGATGTCCGGCACCTTCTTCCTCCACAGCACTGTGAAGGAGGGTCTGTCTAGTCCCCACAGCATTACAGGATGGGAGAACATCGTGCTGTGGTTTATTGGCATTTCTTTAAACCAATCACAATCATCTTGGGCGGGGCTAAACTCTGGACGAACCCACAGTGCCGCTGTTAAATAGTCTCAGGATGAAGTTATTTTGGTGGAACATGTGTACGTTCAGAAGTAGTTTTAGCTAGTAGTAGTTGGTAGTAACCATAGTCCTCAGATTGGACAGATAGTCTAGCTAGCTGTCTGGACTTACCCTGCAGAGATCTGAGGACCAGGTAACCATGGTCCTCAGATTGGACAGATAGTCTAGCTAGCTGTCTGGATTTACCCTGCAGAGATCTGAGGACCAGGTAACCATAGTCCTCATATTGGACAGATAGTCTAGCTGTCTGGATTTACCCTGCAGAGATCTGAGGACCAGGTAACCATAGTCCTCAGATTGGACAGATAGTCTAGCTAGCTGTCTGGATTTACCGCAGAGATCTGAGGACAGGTAACCATAGTCCTCATATTGGACAGATAGTCTAGCTGTCTGGATTTACCCTGCAGAGATCTGAGGAACAGGTAACCATAGTCCTCAGATTGGACAGATAGTCTAGCTAGCTGTCTGGATTTACCCTGCAGAGATCATGAGGACCAGGTAACAATAGTCCTCAGATTGGACAGATAGTCTAGCTAGCTGTCTGGATTTACCCCTGAGAGATCTGAGGACCAGTAACCATAGTCCTCAGATTGGACAGATAGTCTAGCTAGCTGTTGGATTTACCCTGCAGAGATCTGAGGACCAGGTAACCATAGTCCTCAGAGTGGAACGACAGTCTAGCTAGCTGTCTGGATTTACCCGCAGAGATCTGAGGACCAGGTAACCATAGTCCTCAGATTGGACAGATAGTCTAGCTAGCTGTCTGGATTTACCCTGCAGAGATCTGAGGACCAGGTAACCATAGTTCTCAGATTGGACAGATAGTCTAGCTAGCTGTTTGGATTAACCCTGCAAAGATCTGAGGACCAGGTAACCATAGTCCTCAGATTGGACAGATAGTCTAGCTAGCTGTCTGGATTTACCCTGCAGAGATCTGAGGACCAGGTAACCATAGTCTTTAGAGTGGACCGACAGTCTAGCTAGCTGTCTGGATTTACCCTGCAGAGATCTGTAGACAAGGTAACCATAGTCCTCAGAAATCCAGAGCTCTAGAGGAGGAAAGAGGTTCTTACATACTGAAAACTTGGAAGACTGAAACATGTTCACTGTTCATAAAGTCAACTATGATATTCCTACACAACTTTTATTAACTGACTATAGCTAAAGGTTGTCTAAGGCAGTATTCCATGTGTTACCCAGATCATACTTTAATGAAGATATGATGTAATGTAAATTTCAATGATGATTTTTTTCATCGCCCGTGCATTATTATTATGTTGGTAAAAACAAGAAACTTAAAGTCGAAGTCACTTTGGATTTATTACATGTGTTGCCCCCAGGGAAGCTGGAGAAGAATGGCACTTTGGGTCAAAGTGGATGTCTCACATAAGTTTATTACCAGGACCTTTTGAAAGAATACTCATGGCTCCTGGAGAATAACATCTGATGATTTTAGTGAGCTTGTAACCTTTATTCTAGCACATTAGTGTTTGGACTGTTTAATAAAAAGGAAACTGATTGTGTGTCAAGCACAGTTCAGAAAATGCTTCAAGTAACAAGCAGAGAAACACAAATGATCCGCTGATTATTCCTCAATGTCTGTACCAACACAAACGGTTACATTGCATTTACATAACAAATTGTATTTTCAAATCCAGGTGAAAAACAGATGAAGAAATATAAATGTTGTTTTTATTTCATAGAATTTTTCCACAGTTCAATCAAATGTATTAAATACCATACATTAATGTACTCTGCCTGTGTAAAGCCTGCTTGTCCACACCTATCACCAGCCAAGAAGCTCGATATTGGACTGTCCTCCAAAATACAGAATTACATTCAATTAAATGTTTCTAAAATACTGTCTTTCTACAATAGAGATATTGTGATTGCAAATAAACTATGGTAAAAATAAACGGGCTGGCCAGCTGAAGTACTTAAGTAAAGGTTAGTGAAAAATATGGTTTAAAAGAACAGAAACTCTTAACATTCATTGCACTCTGCCACAGGAAATAAAAGCCACACTGCTTCCTGCACAGGACACGCATAGTGAGGTAGGGAATGTTCCAGTGTCCTTCCTATTAAAGGTTTGTATGTGGACGACACAGACACTGTACGTGTCTGAGATTAGATCTCTACACTCAGCTAAGTCTCCGTTGGTACTGGTGATACACAGGTGAAAACCAGGATGTCCCTGTCACCTCGCTACCATTGAGTCTTGTGGTTTGTTGCTATGACAGAAAATCTGTTTGTTCTTATAAGCTCTTATAAGCTTTGCATTTCCCACTGTCCTATATGCATGTGAGGGGTTTCTTGTCTGAACTGTCACATCCAAGGATCATCCAAAGTACTCTGACTCCAGACAAAAGCCACCACCCAGAGGCTACGGAAACAAAGGAACCAATACACATTCATACACATGGCTCACATTTTCTCCTCTAAATCCCACTTAGGTGCTCCTCAAACAGAGTGCTTCAGTGGAAACCCCACGTTAAATAAACAGGGAGATAGATGGGACCTTGTCCCCTGGACAAACTCAGCGTCTTATGAAAGCATTACGCTTGCAATGCCATACATAGTTTTGCCTTGGAAATAAAAATATTACAGAACTATAACAGAACGGAGGGAACATGCCCCCTGCCCTACAGAGTGAGGTTGGGTAAATTGTTACAAGACATACATGAACATGAAGTTATGTTCACATTGTACAGTCCTAACCAACCAATCCAGTTATCTTATGAACCAGTTAGAATGTATTGTTTGGATAAGAAATGACAGCCCATCCATAAATCGAACTGTTTGGCCAGTCCAAGACATCTTGAAAGCCACATTTGGTGTATAAATATTATTGATCCCCACAGGACAATTTATAATGATTTTTGACCTTTCTTCTTTCTTGTCACTGACTGGCGAACATTGTTCTGTTATACAGGACCTGGTCCATAACACTGTATTATATATCTGTTAAAAACAGAAAGACATGGCATTTGCTGTGGTAATTTCTAATTACCAGTGGATGAATCATGATGGACAGCTTTAGCCTTAGCTCTAGGCCATATTTTGCACATGTACACAACAATATTCCAATAGAACAAACCCAATACCATGGCACTTACTGAAGACATTCATTCTCCTTAATATTCTCATTAATAACTGGAATCCCAGTACTGCCATAATAGACATTGAAAGTGCAAAGAAACTGTATGTTTCCGAAGATGACATCCTGTATATATGCTTTATTGGTTCAGTGACCCGGCATGGGCAGGAGGGTGGACATGCTTTGCTTAATGAAAAGATGATTGGTTTAGGTTATCTATACTCTCACTCAAATGTGACAGAATCCTAAAGTCAGATAAAAAGTTTTAATTGAACTCAGTCACCTTTAGGAAACCCCGTCCACACCTTTAAATCTAGCTATAAATGTGGCTAAGCCACTAAGAGAGAGACATTAAAAAGCCACGATTAAATATTAGCTGCGGATTGAACGGCGTACTTTCTGCTTCCGTTCCATGGTCAGACAGATGGCGGAGAGCGTTCACCTTTGTCTATCGTCACTGCCAGTACAGAAGGCAGCTCTGCCAGAAGTGCCTGCAGTCCCCCTGAGCTCCTGGTTTAAGCAAAGCTGCCCCAGATCCCAGCAGATGCTCCGTCCGCCTGTCAACTGGATCCAGATGCTCAAGCTGTCAGCTTTCCTCTCGGGATCCACACTGGATGGACCAAAAGTTCAAACATCTAGCCCAGACCCCACCCCCTGCTCTAGAATCTTTACTGTCACGTTTACGTGCTTTATTGTCCAAACACGATTATTACAGCCCCCTACCGCCCGGCTGGCCCCGTTGTTGCCCTCTCCTTACGTCCTGTTTTTTAGACATGTGACCCGGGAGGCTGAATATCTGTTCACCAATATAAAGGGCCAACCTGCCGAGGTGGGAGAGTACAAAATACGAATACGAGAAACCAACGAGAAATGACGAGAAATCAAGACAAGTTCAAGGATATGAACATTCAACTTTCAGATTCAATATGTATGAAACTTATCATATTAATATTGAATATGTACGGCCCTCCGGAGTCCCTCCCCCCACCCTTCTGTCAGCTTCCTCTTGATTGTATAATGTTCTCAAAACTACAGTATATACCTGTGATAAATACAGAACCAGTTTATTACAGCTAATTATCCAAAAAACAAATATAATTAACTTGTGTCGTGCTAACATGCATGAGCTACTAACTACTGTAACAAGTTAGCTAAGGTTTAGCTAGGTAACGTGTCATGGCCATACAGGCTGATGTACTGTACTCAATAGAGAAACTACAATCTGTGTCTGATAACGTCATCACAATGGCCACGCTGGTATGCAATGTAGGCGATGGTGCACGACAATTCTATATTAATTATATTAATGAACGTCCGTTACATTCAAGCCGTTGCCAAAATCTGCAGATGTAAACAGAAGAAGGGTAGTAGGTCTGAAACAAACATCTAAATGTGTATTTTAGACTTTTTCTTTCCATAACAGTGAAAGAAAAACCTTCAACTTGTCCATCATCATTTTGATGGCTCCTCCTCTAATTAGTGTTTTATCCTGTAAGATTAACAAAATAGCAGCAACAGTCTTTTTCAGTTTTGTGTGAAGTGTTATTTATTCCAATAACAGCAAAAGAATTGAAATGATTTACTGCCATTCTTAGTGAAACCATGTCCGTCTCCTTGGTGCCGTCAGTTCTTCTAAATCTAAACTTGAAACTAGTAGCCGCTGCCTGATAAACCAAGGGAACACTAAAAACACGGGTCTCTGGGTCACCTAATTATTTATTAATTAATTAATTAATTAATTAATTATTATTGTAGAGAGAGAGAGAGGGGAAATGAAGACAAATGAAGACAAAATACACAGAAAAACATGCTAAAGATAATAAAATATATTAGAAAAGAATAAGAAAACTAAAAGGGAACAGGAGAGAAAAGGGGGGGTGTATAGACTGAATATGTAATACAGGCAGGGTTTCATTGTCCTCACTCTGTCCCTATGTCTCTGTGTCTACCTGTCATGTATCTAGTAAAGCCTAATGAAGGATAACATGCAGAGACAGCTGTCTTTATATCAACTGTCAGAGTCTCGGGGTTTATACAACAGCTCCATCTGCTGCTCATACTGGACTAAAACTAGTTCCTGTTCCTGGACGTCCTAGTGGATGCTGGGAGTTCTTCTGGTCTGCTGGCCATCCAGAGGCCTGGCTGCTTCAACATGATCATCTGTCTGGAAACTCTTTCAATTCATTACATAGATTCATACGCCTTCCGTTACTGTTACATAGCAACATTATTACAAACAACAACAGGTCACTCTGTTTGTATATTAAAGACAATATCTTTGCCTGTACACACAAAACACACAAACACACACACATATATATACATATATAAAAAATAGGTGTGTCCTCTCCATACTGAGACTACACTGACCAGAGTCTAGATCAACAACATTTTCTTTCGATGCCACTGGAAATTCCACTAGATGTCCCTCATTAGGATCAGATGTCCGTCCCCGTCCTCTGTCTCTGTGTTGGCGCTCTAACCTGCGGCGGATTTCTAAGGACTATGGTTACCGGGTCCTCGGATCTCTGCAGGGTAAATCCAGACAGCTAGCTAGACTATCTGTCCAATCTGAGGACTATGGTTACCTGGTCCTCAGATCTCTGCAGGGTAAATCCAGATAGCTAGCTAGACTATCTGTCCAATCTGAGGACTATGGTTACCTGGTCCTCAGATCTCTGCAGGGTAAATCCAGACAGCTAGCTAGACTATCTGTCCAATCTGAGGACTATGGTTACCTGGTCCTCAGATCTCTGCAGGGTAAATCCAGACAGCTAGCTAGACTATCTGTCCAATCTGAGGACTATGGTTACCTGGTCCTCAGATCTCTGCAGGGTAAATCCAGACAGCTAGCTAGACTATCTGTCCAATCTGAGGACTATGGTTACCTGGTCCTCAGATCTACTTCTGAACTCACACGTTCCACCAGAACAACTTCCTTCCTGAGACTAT